>NW_016168663.1:10455-18852 GCF_001687245.7 Rhagoletis zephyria
CGGTAACCGTTCTACCAATTTGTACCAAACTCGGTATGGTTATTGTGCTTGCCACATAAAAGCAAACCGTTGAAAATTGTTGAAATCGGACTAAAATTGAGGCCGCTTTTCATATAACGGTAAATTTCAGAACTGCTTGAAACTTCAAAATGTCGAAATTTAAGGACGCTAATTTACTTAAAATGTATACACCCCGGCTTATCATGTAGCGGTAGCTTTCGGAAAGGTGGAAAACATATATTTAATACTTGCGCCGGGTATTTAATGTTCGGCCCCGCCCGAACTTAGACTTTCTTACTTGTTTTTTTTTTGTACTTGTAGTAAAACTCTTTGTTGTTGATATAACTGTGTGGGATGAAATTAATAGAAACATTTTTAAAGGAAATTTACTTCCTTCGAAAAGTGTAACTTTATCTGCTTCTTGTTTGGCGCTGTAATTAAGCGATTTTAGCCAACTTGTTTCCCTTATTAACGAAATTCTCTAACTTTCATGTCTTAAATTGAAGGAAAATTTTTTCTAATCCGAAAAGTCTTAAAATACTGGTCCGATTTCGATGATATTTGTTCTAAGCGCATATATTTTTTTCATAGAATGTCTTAAATTACAGTACGAAGTTTTAATCGCAAAACTTTGAAAATAATGAATTGTTTCACTGATTGCTTAAAACGCGTTTGAGTTTGGAACAAATATTACAGGTATTTATTTGCTTCCGAGAGAGCGCATTACGAATCTGCCTTAATTAAAAACGATCACTGTTGCCCACACTAAAAGGTTAAGTTAAGGGAAAAGGGGATATTTCAAGCAACCCGTATATATATGTATGTATTTTTTCTAACAAAATTTCTTGCAGATAATTTAAAAACAGGGCCGGAAAATAATCATTATTTTTTAAATTTTAGCTAAAAACAATTTGTAATCGTTGTAAAACAATTTTAACTATTCTCAGGGATTTGTGTTCGTACGTTCTATTGTGATTCACAATGATTTTTATTTTTCAAATTAGCCAAGTACAAATTCTACAATATAAGAAAGTAAAATTTTTTAATGGAAAACAAAACTCCACAGGTTTATAATTTATCTCTGTTTTATATTTAAGTAATACAAACATGACTTGCGATGTAAAGCTTAGCTACGTATAGGCTTTGTTAACCAAAAATAATTTAATGAATTTATTAGTCTTTATACTTGATATTTTATCAAACGATGAAGAAAAAATTGGAAAAAAAATATGTGAACTTAGAGCACACGTTTCTTAAATACTTTAACTTTTTATTAAATACTTAAAAATCAATATTTCATTTGATATTTTAATTAGCGCTACAAAGCTATTATCACAAATATTTTAATGCATAAACAAAACATAATGCCCTTAAGTACCTACTTTGCAAGCGTACAACTGTTACACACTTCAAATTAAGTATTTGGTCACATTTGTTTAAAAAATATATGTAGCTACATACAAATTTATGTAAGTGGAGACCACTATAAACAGCGGGAGATTATACCATATTTTTTTTTTTTTTCTTTAATTTTATTTTTGTTATTTGGCTAGCTTAGAAAATAAACACAGCGACTTTTTACAACTTTATTACTTAGTTTACTTAAGTATTACACTTTTACTAGCTATTAGAGCACTTGACGTTTCATTTAAGCTTTTTAAGTGCTCTGTGTGTGTGTGTTTTTTTTTGGAAGTTTTTTAGTGACTTTGCGCATTTTGTAGTGAGCATGAAAAGTGACTTTTGATCTAAATTACTCACGCACGAGAGGCTTGTGGCCATTGTGCGGCAGCCAGACAGTTGGGAACTGCAACTTTTGTCTACGCGTCAAACTGTTAAATTTTAGCTTTTCTCATAAGTCTATTGTGCTATGTGAGTTTTTTCCCTTTGTTTTGTGTGACATTTGAGATTTGCTTTGCTTTTAATTTCTTTTGTTTGCATAACCTTGACATAATTTTTGTTCTCTTTTTCTTTGCCGCAATTTCGGTAGTGTGAGTCGGAGCTGTGGTTTATTTGGCATAAGTACGCGCATACTTATTTGCTGCGGTGTGATAATCACTAGCGAAACTAATGGATATTCAATGAAGAATTATGTATTTGTATTGAGCGGGGAGTAGAATAATTAGCCTATTGAATTACAGACCACACGCAGCTTGAAATACAAGTGTTTATAAAAATAAATTAAAAATGTATACTAAAACGATTATAAATTAAATTTCTTGCTCATTTCAGGCATTTCTCCGTCAACTGGCTATACTGTGGCTTTGCCTGTGTATAATTCAAGTAAGTCCAGCATATTAAATAATTACTTGTATTTTTTTAAATATCATGATCATTTGAGGTAATATAACACATACATATTTACGTTTCATGTAACTGGTCTTATCTGCATTATTGATTAGCATGATCGCTGCCAAAAGCGTATAAATACTTTCGATTCAAGAATGAAGTCTAAATTGACTTGCCTGTTATTGATAAACATCAGCTCTCAATTCCACTTTAAATTTCCAGCCAACACTTTGAACAAAACAAAAATTAAATTGCAACAGGTTTTGTTGCCTAAAATGCGCAGCTGCAGCATTGGTAAATTTGGGTTTAAAAGATAGCCGCAGGCAGCGAGTCATTAATTTACAATATCCTTTTATGCTGCTGGTAGTCAATTTTGTAGTCGAGAAAAATTTATAGAATTTGTAGACTTGGTGCCATAGAAAGTTGTTGAACTAGAATTTTTTCAATGCAAAAAGAATAATGCCCTCGTAATTAAAAATTGGTTGAAATATGACTCTGCTATTTAAAAATTTAATTTTTTTTGTTAATACTCGTTAGACTTTTTACAATGAAGTCGACCACAGGTTCTTATGTATGTAAGTACTTACTAGGCTGAGCGATTATTCGTCCGGTTTTTGAGTTATTTAAAATATGGCAATTTAAAAAAAAAAAACAGCTACGCATTCTCAATTTAAGAAAAACCCGAGCCCGACTATTAAAAAAAAAAATATACCTCTCTTGTCCACAGGTCATGCTTTTTCATCTGACACTTTATTTTTGAATATAGAACGAATCGTGCAGATCTGATGGCACTGAAAAAAAAAAATAAAAATTCATTAGCAAAAAAACGCATTACTTCTTCTTTCGAAAGCTAACAACCAATACCATTTACTAGACTAATAAAAAATAACATATTTTTACATATATTTTTTGTTCATTCCATTAAAATTTACTAATTTTTTAAATTTAGCTTATTTAGCTTACCAAATATTTCGAATTTTTAGATAAACTAGATGGAAACCCGGTTTATTCGATTGTAAAAATTCGGTTTACTCGGTATTCGAAAACTCAAGATTAACAAAAAAAAAACTAAGTTATTCTTATAGATATATATATTTTTCTAGGGCAATGGCAAACCTCCATAAAAAACCTTTCATAAAAAATCACATGCCGTTCGGAGGTGTTGGCCCGGGTTCCTCCAACTGCGTGACAAAACCAATGCGCGCATTGAGCGGAAGCTCAGTAAAGTACTCAGCAAAATCTGTGAATCGCCAATTGCTTTCAGGAGAAAAGGGGAAAGACTATCAAGTAATCGGAATAAATATTTATTATTATTGTTACTTTTATGTATGTTACTGGAAACTTTGGACCACGTGAAACATTTTAGATAAATTTTTTCTTATCGGAAAGGTGGTATCTAAAGGGAGATCTATGGAGAAATTAACGGTACTCCTTAATCTTTATATGAGCATTGAAATCAGTTGTATTTTTTGCTTAAACATTCTTCGTTTGTATTAATAATGGCTGTGCCGATGATTTACTAGAAACTTAGTATGTATGCATATTGGTGGTGAATATTTTGAGTTTATATATAGCAAAAAAAAAGAAAGGTATGTGAGCTCTAACTAATCACTTCAGGTTAAGTGCATTCTTTGCAATCCACCTAAACTATATATGAAAATAAAGGCAAGCCGCTAACTCCAACTAAATTAAATATTTAAAGCAAAACCTTAGTCAAAAGTAAAATTCGGGGAAAAAATTTGCTGCCTTAAGGCCACTGAAAGCTGAGCTTGCGCAAATTGCAGGCAGCTGTCTGATGACGATAGCGGCAACAATGTGCCAGGCAATAGACTATGAAAAAGTGCAAAATTGTGAAATAGACAATCACAACAAAAGACTTAAGAAACGAACTTTTTAGGGGAAAGAAATACTTACATATATACTGTCCTTGCATATAGATGCGTAGAGCTATTATAAATAGCAAAAATACCAATTTTGCTTTACAAACACCAATCAACAAAAAACAAAATAAAAAAATCGAAAATTAGCAAAAATCAATTCCAAGCCAAATCCTTCATACGCCCACTCGCCAGTCCCAATAAATGATCATACATTTTTATATATGTACACGCATATATACTACAAATATCAGTATGAAATATTGTAACTCAGGTTAGAGTAGTAATTTTTCTTAGCAATTCTGCCAAATGACAATCTAGTATGCTGGCAATGCAATTGCATGCAAATATTTGGACAGCACCCACTGGGGTGCGCAGTGTCATAACGACAGCCAAAAATTTGATGCTAAACGATGTCGCTTGTGGCGATGATATATGACTGTTTTGTTTAGCAAATTTTAGCATACTTTTATTTAAATAAAAATACAAGAAAATACACGTATAATTGGTGTTGCATTCGCCTGGGTGGACGTTTTCTAAATTGTGCAATCACGTTCATTTGCATTCGCTGAAATCGCAGTGATTATGTAAATTTTCGTTCAAATTACTGGCGTAAAAATGACAAAATTCTTTTTTGATAGATTTATTTGTAGTTGCGTTATTAGTATAAAGTATTTTTTGTTCACTTCCACAAAGCAAATATGATTCGGTGTTTTACAATTTTCCGTGTCAAAATATGCCTGTCGCCGCAAATGGGTATTTAGTACATTTGAGCGTTTTTTGGCTTAGAGTGCAATGCCATAGCAAGCAAATTAAACATCTCACTGCTCAATTTTTTGTAACAATAATACTGCCGATTAGACTAAATAGCATTGAATAACATTTTTTTATTGCGAAAATATAGGGTCACCATTTGTTATTTTTTTCATGTTATTGTACAAATTATGGAATTAATATCCCTAGTAGTGACTATAGAAATGTGCAGTATTTATTATCTGCTGCGAAGGCACGAAAAAATTGTCCTCGTTTCATATTCTTCTTTCGTATTTGGCTTCGTATTAGTGTTCGCTTTCGTCCAAACGAAATCTTATCAGCTATGCTCTGACGAACGATTGTCACAACAACTCCATGTTCACGACAATTTACTGAGCTAGTCTGCTTCATATTTACTTATGTACGATACGCTTTTGAGATTTTTAGTAATGCATTTTGAGGTTTTTTTCGCCAACATCAGTTTGAGGGACACATTCTTAAGAATGTAAACTTGTTCGTATGATAATATAGCATCCAACTACCATATCAAATCTGACGATGCCACGGCTAACTGGACGTACTGATTGTTCGGCTCAGTCACGGGAATGATACGCAATCTACACCGTTTCGTGGCATAGAAACAGGAATGTTCCTCCAACCCCCTCCGCATAGTTATTTCTCAAAAGAGCTAAGACTTTGAATGGTTTGCATACTCTTTTCTTGTCTATTTCCTAAGAAACATTTATCCTGAGGGCTTCATTTAAAACCGTGTTTGCATGTCCTCTTTCAAATACGCTTGTCTACACAGCAAGCAGAGATCAGAGATATGTATGTATGCAATACAAAAACATGCATTCATTTAAAATATTACATGCTCGTATATATGCACATATGTACATATTTGCATCCACATATATACATATATACATACATAAGTACTTATGCATTTGGAATAAACTTATTTATTTGCATGTAAACATTCGAAATCAAATTGGTTGTCAAAGCCTTTTTTGTTGTCGTAATTAAGTGCTGGTTTATGTTGTCACGCATTTTTTAAACGCTTTTGGTAAGTTTTTTTCTTCTCTCCACTTTTAAGTGTCTGTCCGCTGGCAAAATTATGGAACATTTCAATTTTCTGCCATACAATTGAAATGTATGGGTAATGGTCGCACATACACATACGCATACAAACAAATCCATATAGAGTTTATATAGAGCAGTCAGTAATTTGTGGCAGGTAATATGCAAATGACAGCAGACAAGCCAGCTAACGGGCAACGGTGGGCAACCGGCAACAGCAGACAATTCCTTTCGTTTTGGAGCAACTTGTGTGTGAGGTCAAGCGTGCAAACATGAAAATGCGTGTTGGAGCGTGTTGCTGATTATTGTGGGCAACATGCGTTTATAGCTGCGTGCCACATGCGCAAGGGAATGGTTGAGCCAAAAAAAAAAGACAAAGAAAATGTAAATTTGTAGGGACAAGTTAATCGTATGTAGGCATTCAGATAGGGAGACATTTTTGAAAAATATTGCCATATATATATCGACGGCTGAGTGGAAGATCGACCTATTCGGCAGCTGGTTCGAAAATGCCCTACCGGGATAGCGCGTTTCAAAAATTTTTCATGAGAAATGTTTTTCGTAAATGTAATTAGACAACAAAACCCTTGTAAAACAAAATTTCAAGCTTTTGAGCAAATTAAGAAAAATTCAACAAATTTTCATTAAAATTTCAAACTTTTTAATTCGATTTTTTTTTTTTAATTCGAGTACGCAGTATTACAGCCCATTCAGTTATAATGCAAAAAAGTGCAAGTTATATGTAGCTAAAAAATGTTTGATAATATTTTTTGGCGAATCTGCACAGTGTTTTGACTACATGGATGCAGGTGGAAAAAATAAAAAAACGTGTACCAATTTGACTGAAACTTGACATGTGAAATAGGGAATTATGAAATTTGGTAAAGATGGAATAATTGCCACGCCCTCCATCCATGGGGGCGGAAACATTAAATTTTATCCGATTTCGATGAAATTTAGTTTGTGCTCTCTCTTTTATTAGAAAGACCTAAATATAAACCCGAAAAAAAATATGCGCCCAATCATTAAATGTGATGGATTTTTGGCTAATTTTAATATTAAGCTTTCCATTCTCAGCAACACAAAGATATAAATATTCGGAATTCTTCCAATTTTTGTGGGGATTTTCCCCATTGTTAAAAAATTCTTTTCGCAAAATTACGCAAAAATAAGATGAAATCGGAAGAGAAAATAGAAAATTACATATATTTGCAAAGTAGCGCAAAAAGGTCCAATTATATGCTCAGTAACTAGATGAAATTCTCTAAAACATGCGTCTAATTTCAAGACCCGACGAACCGTTACTCACATTTGGTTTTCTAATTATCTTTAGCAACTGCAGTTCCAAGTAAATTTTTGACAAGGCTACTTGAAGAAGTGTTTACAGTTGAAAAAGAAACACTTGCTTCTATGGGTTCAGCGCCAAACGCAATTAAGCCTTATGGTGAACATTTTCTTCCATACAAGAAAATTCGTTATACGGAAAAGAACACCGTCAGCAAAAAATATAAAAAATAACGGACTTTTTTCGCTACTTAAAACATGTTTTTTTTGTTATGCTAACATTGAATAGGCTATAATACTGCATACAAATATTTTCTGTATAAAATCTGCCTTAATATTTTGAAATTTTGATTAAAAATTGCTAAATATCCCTTAATTTTTTTGTAAAGTTTCAAAAACATTTGGAATATCGTAAAAAACATAATACTAAATACTTCTGTGAGTTACTGTGTACGTTTTTTGTATGTTGTTTGAATAACAACGCACAGTGGTTAAAATTTGGCACTTTATGTTCACAATTCACTGGAGCCTTCATTTTTCACTCAATTTGAATATTTTTTTTTTTAATGAAAGCTAATAAAATATTTAAGAGACCAGTTGGGCCAGATTTCTGAATTTTTGTTTCTTTGTATTAATTTTTTTAGTGCAAAGTGCAGAAAAATTAGGAATTTTGAAGAAACTCGATTCTCCTGTTCCAGTTAATAAATGTTAATAAATATTAAAAACTAATTGAAAAGAATTGTAGGGTTCAACCAAAACGAAAATAATAAAATAAAATTATATTATTAATAAAATTGTTTTATTACATAGACGCCATATTATACATACATATGCGCCATATTAAAACGCACCCCGTGCGTCCGCCACTGACTGACACGTAGTTTAACACTCAAAACCCCCCCGCTGGATCCGCCACTGTTTGTATTAAATTTTTTAGTGCAAAGTGCAGAAAAAGTAGGAATTCTGAAGAAAATCGTTTCTCCTGTTCCAGTTATTAAATGTTATATAATAAAAACGAGTTGGAAACAAGTGTAGGGTGCTCCCGAAACGAAAAATATTTCACAAAACAAAATTTGAAATGTTTTATAAAAAATTTTCATTAAAATTAAAAAAAAAA
>NW_016168664.1:0-18845 GCF_001687245.7 Rhagoletis zephyria
ATGATTTCAAATCAAACAGATCTCGATGCGACTAGTTTGTAGATAAATTAAATATACAAATATAAAGTGAATAAATGTGCTGGAGTGAGACATCTATGAGTCTCTGGAAGAGCGCTCTCCGGACAAGGGAGCTTTTAAGGAAAGAAGACTAGGATGACTATTTTTATTCACTCACCGCTTACATTTACAATCGATCTTTACGGGTCTGCTACGTATTTTAGCTACCAACTTAGTAACAGTTTTCTCAATCTTAGTTTTATACTACATCCCTCATGTACATGTTTATGTATGTAAGCACATATGTAAAATTTTACTCATCACTGCTTACTCATCAACTAATTTATTTTGCCTTCTGTTTGCCATTTAACCGCCATCATCGCGCCTATTTTATGCAACACATTTCCCATATCGCATTTCTACATTAATTCTACAAGTGAACGGAGCAATTTAACAATTGTAGCAATTACTTCATTTGATTATCTTTCTGAAAACTTCACGTGCTGCTGTTTATATGTAGATATATTTAGTTTGACTCGTTGACGCATATGTCTACAAAACTTATGGTTTTTCTACCGAAAAATGTTGCCTCCTCAGTGCCCTTTCCGCACAAATACTAAGGAGAGCGCAATGAAAAGGCAGCATTTTTTTGTAGAAACGAAAACGCCATTACATTAGGGCGGGTAAAATTTTTTTGACTATGCGCGTATAGCATTGGAGAATTCTACGTGTAATTATAAGCAAATTTTCTGAAGAAACACCATGGGTCTAAAATCAATTTGGAATTTGTCAAATTGCGAAAAAAGGTTCCGAAGAAAAGGTGAAAATGATAACTGTTGCGCCCTCTGGTAGAAGTGTTAAAAAAAGATGAGTGCAGAAATGGATTCCTCATAGCAAAAAACCCCTTATTACATGTTTTTATACAAAATTTAAGCATTTATTTACGACACTACAGCAAAATGCTCAGAAACTTATTTTCGCAATTTGGCAAATTCCAAAGTAATTTTAGACCCATGGTTTATTCGGCAAATTTGTTTAGAATTACACGTAGAAGCCTTTTGTGCTATACGCGCATAGTCGAAAAAACCTCCCATACAAATTGACCCGCCCTAATGTATGTAAATAATTCGCTGTAATAATATTTAAAAAAAGTCACGTTTCTACTCAGTCCAAATGAACTGTGTGAAGATTTCATTTAAGGGTTAAATTTCGTTCTTCTAAACAGCAAGTGGTTTTTAATAGAAGCTTTTTATGACATAAGTTTTTTCGAAGATTTTCCATTGCCGGCCGTGGCTCGAACGCAATCATATTTTTGTATGTGTAATTTATATATATTTCACCGACGAATCATAGAGCCTGGATCCTACGGTGTGGCAGCAACACCTTTTAATCTTTCGGCAACGGCGCCGTATAAAAGCTCATTTTTATAAAAGCCGCCACAAAGTAGTAATACATCATCGACTTAATCGGCTGATCAGCTACCTACAAAGGATAATTTTTAAGACTTCAATCTTTTGTTAATTGATATTAATATGTGTATGTATGTATGTATGAATGTAAGTATATATGTACATTAATACACAATGGTTTAACAATTTCCCATACATATTTATTTCCAATTAAGGCGGACATAATTCTCAAAATATTTAATTGCCACTCAGGCGCTTTGAAATTTATGACCGAAATGCCGGATGCATTTAGGATAAATATTAAGAAATGTATCATCGCTGATGATAAAGCTATACAAATGTTTGTATGTACGTATGAGTAGATACATATGTACATATGTAGGCACATAATAGGTATCAGAAAAATGTCGTAAAAGATGCAAGGCACGCAGTTATAAATCAAACTTGATCTTTTAATTTAAAAAAGCAGAGTATTTTAAAATTAATTAGGGAGTGTCCTTTGAAAAGAAATCGGAAGTACAGTTCAAATTTGTATTATAATTAAATGCATTTATTAAACGCAATATATCAAGTTTTACATTCCTTTTTTACATGAGTTAAGTGGTCATGGATGATGCGTAACCAGGCATATGCATATGTATTTTTGTGAATTTAAGAAACGGCCATAAATTGTTCTGCACTTAAAAAACTGGTCATACTATTGTTGCAACGTAAAAATTGGCAATGTATCGGTTTTTGGTAATTGAAAATCTTTAAAAAGTTTTCGATAAAAAAAGGTGTTGGCCATCCAAAAACTAGGCATAAATTTCTGGTAATCTAAAACCTGGGCAAGTGGTCGATAATTGAAAAGCTGGTCATATTCTTTTGATAATTTTAACACTAAACACAAACTTTTTGATAATTTAAAAACTGACCATAACTTTTGGGTAAAAATTTTGGGCTGAAATCTTCGTTTACTTAAAATATTTTTAACCATTTAAAAACTGAAATTACATTCTTGGTATTTTAAACACATAATATAATATATATGTATGTATAAATTTTTGATCATTAAAAAATGGTATACAATTTTAGGTAAAAAACAAAACCATTTTTTTTGCGAATCAAAATTTTTTGATTACTTATAAAATAGAAATACATATTGATAATTTTAAAACTAGACACCGAAAATAGTCTTAAAAACTTAGCATCCATAAATTTTCATCATTTAAAAAATTTTAATTCCTTGGTAAAAACAAGTTTCGGTTATTTAAATACTAGACACGAATTTTTGGTTGTTTGAGAACCGAACATACTTTATGCAAAACACCTTCAACAAAAAAAGTTTTCAAAATCAATGCAATTTTTGACTAACCCCAAACTTACTTTTTAGTACTAGAATTTAATAGGCTGCTTAACTGCATACTTAGAAAAAATATAAAAAATATGGTTTAAAAGTTGAAAATTTGCATGAAAATTTACTGAATTTCAGCGAGTTTTGCACAAAGTTTAGGACTTAATTTTTTATGTTTTTTGTTGTAGAATGAACCATACCTTTATAAAAAATTGGTGGTGGTGTTGCATATATTGTGAAAAATTTGCTGTGCCAATACTTTTTGCCGGCAGTGTAAATGCAAGAAGAATGCTTTAGCGTTTTTTCTGGCGAGAAAAGGGAGGGACACTAAAAAAACCAACAGATTTGCTCATATAATGCCCAGGTACTCCATTGAGGGATGAGAGTCTGAATTGTGTTATTTTAGTTTTTTTTTTAGAAAATAACAGTGGGTGTACGCTGACGTCCTTAATTTGCATTTGCCATTTACTAAAAGAGTTGTGTTTAAATTTTTGCGAAGTTTTAACCCTACGCAGACGCGAAAGATGCACACTAGCTAAATAAAATCAGTAAATAAAAAAAATGGAAAAAGTTAGCAACTTTTGCATTACATATTGCATTAATTAATGTCAACAGCATTAATAAAAAAGCATTTTGAATTGTTGAGGCTGTCAGTTTGATTGCGTGCTTTGTCTGAGACACTCAGCACGATATCGACAAAATAATAATAAACAATATGAAAAATTGAGGCTATTTAATAAATAAATATGCAGATGTATGTATATATGTACTTATCATATATATGTATGTATATTATATACGCATGTACATAACCATGTAAGAATTTATGTTCATATGAAAGATGCGAGCAGACTGAGAAACACTTCCTCCAGCCAAATGAGAAGATTGAGTCACCCAGCTGGCGGAAAGCACGCAGGATGATGGATAATAAAAAATATGTGCGTAATTGAGTTAATTAACGATTTTCGTTATTCCTCATTTTACAAGTGAACTTGTGGATGTGGTATGCACACATGTAATTAGGGGTGTTCCAGAATTGTTTTAAGTTCAGTGGGCTCAATATTTGGCGAAACTTTTATTAAGTATAATTTTTTTTATATGTATAATTTTTAAATGGACTGAAATTTTTGGAGAGTTTTTTTTTATAAAAATAAGAACTTTTCAGCTTTGAAAAACTATTTATTGCAAACTCTAAATTAAAATAAATTTAGGTTAAAAAAAAATTGTTTTTATATAATTTACTTAGAGTTGTCTAAAATTTTTTTCCAAGATCAAAAATTCACATCTTTAAAAAACACTTTCTTGCATCTTTTAAGGTCAGTTGGAGGTATTTTATAAAGAAATTTACCCATAATATTGATAAGTTTTTGCTTTTACGATTTTTTTTTTTAAATTTCGAGATTGTAATTTTTTTATTTTTCGAGTTTTTTTTAATATATTATTTTAGCCTTAGATATTACCTTTCAAACGAATCCACAACCATTTTTCCAACTATAACACTCTTCGAAATATTCAAAAAATAAATTTTGGAAAAAAAATAATTTTAATTTTCTTCCTTTGGCGCAACTTAGTTATACGATAAAAAAAAAGTTCTGACCAAAACTCATCCAAATTAAAAATGGTCGATTCCAACTTTTAGTCAATTTAACAAAGATTGACCTTTTTTAAAATTTCCTCTGCACATAAATATCATTATTATTTTTTTAATTCTATTGCAATTTATTTGTTTTTGTTATCATTTGATAGTATCATTGCAAATGCATGACGCTGATTGGTTGTTGTTGTGTTCGTCACGTATTGCAAATTATTATTAAATTACTTATTGGCGACAAATAAACATTTCGTATTCGTAGGCAGCAACAGCTAAATGCAAGCAACCGTGGCAGCCA
The DNA here is from genome assembly GCF_001687245.7 of Rhagoletis zephyria. NCBI lineage: Eukaryota > Metazoa > Arthropoda > Insecta > Diptera > Tephritidae > Rhagoletis > Rhagoletis zephyria. The sequence continues at coordinate 4,629 of NW_016168664.1, forward strand.
GTAAGCAGAACAGATTATAATTTATTGTACGTGGTATGTAGTAGTTGTTGTTGGTAATATGTTTTCTCTCAGAAAATATTGCAAACACAAAGAATTCAAGTGAAAATCGTTTTTCACTTTTAAAAATATGGACAAAATTCTAAATGTAGAGTTTATTTTTAAAATACGAGGACAGCTTGCTAAGTCTGAGACTTTTTGAATCAAAGACATATTTTTTTTTTCATCAGTCGAATACGTCGGAGTGACCACACTACATACATCTACATACCTACATATTTCTCTCACGCGGGTTGGCTATCGCATCTCGGCTGCAATAGTAGGAGTCGAGTATAGTCAAGCAACTGTAAATGCATGTCCAGAAGTTTCTCCATAGGCGTTGACCTCTTTTTTCGAGACTGATTTCCGATAGCAATTTCTTCAGGATTTTCATAATTTAGCTTTTTTCCATTTCCATCGAAATTAACGAATTCAAAAAAACATGTGCTTACCAAATTTTCCCCGTACCGAACTATTTGTGTATTAACACAGCACAGAAATTATGAGTATTATAATATTTATTTATATTATTGCATAATATTATTTTGCTCGATTGTTATGTGTGTGTGTGTGTTTATTGTTGAAAAAATATTTAGAAAACTTGGAAAGTTGGCAGAAAAATTCCTTTCTCTTTCGTATTTCATTTCTGCAAATAAACATTTAAAAATTTTATGTGATTTTCAGTGATTTGTGGCACTAAACTCTCCCAATTTCATTATTAATTTTATTTCTTGCGCTTTATTTTGTATTTATTTTTTTGGCGTCATTTCACAGCTGCTGTTTTTATTCTTCGTGTTTTTTCCAATTAAAAATAGCAAAAATTTGGAAAAGAAAACGCAATACATATTTATTCATGAGGTCTTTTCGATAATACCGATAAAAGTAATTTTTAAAAAAAAAAAAAAAACAAAAACATTTTTTTTGTTTTTGCTAACAGAAAAATTGCTTAGTTTCCCCCGTACTTTTTTATCACAGAACAATCGGAAATTTTCGTTTTTTAATCTTCGGTATAAGTAAATTAAATGAAATTATTCTAAACTTAAGGGGAGTTGAGCTGAGTAAAAGTGAAATGAGTTCAGGTGAAGTGAGTTTACATAAGTTTAGATGAGTTAGGGTGAGTTAAGCTGAGGTGAGATATGAGGTGAGATAAGGTGAGTAGAGATGAAATAACATTAGCCGCGGTGGGTTGAGCTGAGAGGACTTAAAGTGAGGTGAGGTGAATTTTGCTGAGCTAAAATTAGGTGAGTTGGGGTGAACTGAGAGGAGTTGATATGAGGTTAGTTGGGGTGGGATGAGAAAAGTTGAGGTGATTTAAAGTGAGCTGTGGTGAGTTGAGGTGAAATGCATTGAAAAACATAACACAGCATAGCATACCATAACAAAAGATAACATAACATAACAAAGCATAACATAACCTAATATCACATAAAATACAAAGTAAATCTGGTTAAGATAGTAAAAGGTCTTTCGTAAGACAAATAAATACAGTTGGAAAAGTCTTGAAAAAAAGTTCTCTCATTCACCAATCGTGGTGAAAATCTATTTTGGGAGAAAGCACTTGTATCTCATTTAGCTCGCGTCGCTCCAATAAACGCAATGGTCGATTGAACAAAGCACAGGCGTGCAATCGGAGTGATCCCAGTTCGAGTCTCGGTCAGCGTATTTTTTTCCTTCTTTTAATTTAAACTTTTTTAATAAAGTATGTAAAAGATTTTTTCTTTTTTAATTTATATATTTTAATGTCTTAAAAAGAAAAAAATATATTATATATATATATAATATATATTTTTTCAATTAAATATATTTTTTTCTTTTTATAGATTTATTTTCTTTTAATTCTCACATTTTATGTTTTAAAAAAGATTTTTTTTCAATTTAATTTAATTATTAGAAGCTAATGTTATTTATGTTTTTTTAATTAATTTATATTTATGTTTGTTAATTTAATTTTCCTTTAATGTTTAGATTTATTTTTATTTTTAAAGAACAATATATATGTTTTTATTTCATTTAATTGATGGGATAATGTTTTTATTTTTTGCCTTTTTCAATTAAATTTTCATTTAATTATTGAATTTTGCTCTAAAAATAAGAATATTATTATTTTTTTAACATTTAAGAATTAATTTCTTGTTTTTTTTGATTTCTGATTTTATTGTTTTAAAAAGAAAAAAATATTTTTAATATATTCTAGTCTTTTAAAAATAAAAAGAATTTTTTGTTTATTTTTGCTTTATTTTCATTAATTTTTTTAATATTCCTTTATTTATTAGTTTTTATTATAAAAATAAAAATATATATTATAATTTCATTTAATTTTTAAAATGCTTATTGCTCAAAGGTCATTAGCATAACGCTGAGACCTCTTCGTCAGCGGATCTTTCAATTAGTCTATCGAAAGACAGTAATTAACTTTCAAGATAGTTGCCAGAATTGAAAATTGTCTTGTGGTGAGTCGTGGTCGAAGAATATTTTTCCTATGAGTTATGAGAACTATTAAACATCCCTCATTCAAATCGACATTGACATTTCATTTCGTTACACTTTCTTCCATTGGTCGCCACCGCGTATGACCTTATGACCTCGCCCCACATGCTATCCATGTCAGTGTCAGCCAATTGTTCGACTTTGGTCTGCTGCTATTCGCTTAGTGCTCATTATTTCTTTCATCTACCATACCAAGCGAATAACATGAAAATTTGAATCTTTTTCAATCTCAAAAAGCTCGCCATTAGTTTTACCAATTTAAATATTTTTTAATTTGTTTTAACAACCGATTCATGTAGTTATTTGCGAAATATTTTTGTGTTATTTTTTATTTCGGATTTTTAACTTTTAAAATAGAATTTCGTTCACATGCTCATACATACGCTTGTATATATATGCAAAAATTCACACATATACATACGTATGTAAGTTTGTTCAAAATATGTTCATAACACCGCGGATTAACTTTTTGCGCATAAATTTTGAAAAATGTACAGATTTGTTTGCACAATTTGACAAGTTCGTGGGTTTAAGTGGCATCAGCAAGTCATTTATTTGTTGTCAGCAACTAAAGCGTTTTACGTGTGAATGCACTGTATTAATATGTATGCATATACATATTTATGTACTTGCTAAGCACTTAGCTGATATTTGTATTTATAAATATTTATTTAAGTCACAGAGCTACTTAATTATGAAAGGAATATTTAATCAAAATATAAATACTTAAAGCTATTGAACTTACCATGAATAAGAAGAAAAACGTGCCTCTTGTATGTAAATGACTTCTTAAAGGTCACTTGGTACCTTAATCAATAATTTTTAGGAAAACTTTGCAATAACCAACCGAAAGGGAAATTCCATGGTCCTCATTACTCGATAAGTTTTAACGATGCTGGCAGTGCTTCCGAAGCGACTGCCGTTGGAGTAAAATGCCTCAGATAAGATTATACCACAAAATTCTTCGAAGCTGTAGACTTTGAAGAAAAAAACTCAATGAGTACTTAATGCTAATATTAAGGGTTCAAATTTTAAGAGAGTTTTTTTAGGTGTTTCCACAAAATTTCGAGGTCGGAGTTAACAAAACAATAGTCGCAAAAAAAGCACCCTAATATGTATACATATATACGTATATAAGTAGGTACATGTAAATACTTCTATTCGCATGCAAGCAAATTCCGCACGTAAAAACGATCAATCAAGCTGGGAACACATCCCAGAAATGCTAATAATGACAAATTGACAGCACGACAAGTGTGTGTACGTGGCTGATTATGACAAAATACTATATGCTATAAATAATATTTGCATAAGTAAAACAAAAAATGAGAAATGAATAAAATATGCAATTGCACAAGATTAAAAAACATAAATAGCTGATTAACACTTAAGCAGACAGTGTGAAAAACTGAAAAACGTTACAATTAAATATATATGTACTTGTAGACAAAATATACAATTTAGAAAGCACGCACAAGATGGGAATAATTAAGAGAAAAATGTTCGTATTTATGTAGACATAAATAACAGAAAATAGAAATGAAAAATTATGTGAAGTGAACTTAAAAATAGAAAATAAAATTTTTAACCACCAGCAAATGCGAAGTGAAGTAAAAGCAGCGCGAGACAAATTCAATGTTCCATATATCCGCCAAATTATGTACATATGTATATATATGTGTGTGTTCTTATGTACTTACATATTTATGCATTTTTCTAAATAGCCATTTAACAGCCGTCCGCCCACTAAGCCATCTCTAAACACATACATACATACATACATATGTACAGACATCTGCTGCTTCATATGTTTGCAGTTGTTTATTTGTACTGTGTGTGGATGTGTGCGCGAAAGCACAATTTGCAAACTGAAAGTCAGCGCCATTGCCGGCATGAATGCAGACACATGAGCGTATGTACATATGCATATTAGACCGAACCACCTTACAAGCAAAAAAAAAATGTTCGACACAAAAAATTAACAGAACCAACGATATATTATACCTTAAGATCCGACTGTAAATGCCGAAGATACTTATAATGAAAAATGTAAAATTGCGACCCCTATATTCGGCCATTAAAGGCCTTAGTAGCATTTCCAGCACGCGACAAAACGATAGCACCTCAACACTTTTGACTATTTATATTTTGTTTGTTTAATGTTAATTATTTCGATAAATGTGCAGCCCAAATTTTAATTTCTAGAATCATTTTTGATTTTTGATAGTTTTTTCTCTGAGGGTATCACATATTTTCTTCCATACAAAGTATTTTTTAAAAGGAAAATAGTGCATAACACCGCCAGAAAAAAAATTCACAAATTAATGCGATTTTCAGCAACTGCAAACTGCATACAAAAAAATTAATTTAGAAATTCTAATTAAATTACTTGGAATTGGTATGAAACGTTTGTGTTATTTGAAGAGTCAGCATTTTTGAAGTTTACCGTTATATGAAAAGTGGACGTAGAATACTCTACATACAAATGTCTTAAAATTTAACATCGGACTGAAAATAATGAGATTTTATGGAGGTATTTTTAAATCGGGTTAGCTCATGTAAGTCTTACTATTTTTCCGAAATATTTTGGCGGTGGAGAAATCGCAATTTTTTTTTGGTGAGGCATACTAATGTACATATATATGTATAATACATACACACATATGTATAAACTTATGTATTTATTTCTATACATTTTGGTAATTTTTTGGTTTTTGCCATTCAGTTTTTGGGTTTCTGTTTTTTTATTTGGTGCTTTCAGAAAGCGGTCATGATGCCACAGCATGTTGACCCAATTAAGCCTTTCATCTCGTTAAACTTTGACTATTTCTCCTTTTGAAAATATCAGTGAGAATGTGTGCGTGAGCATATTTATAATTGGATTATTGTGTCGCGAAAAATGCATCACAGAGGTTTTTGAAATTTGGTTTATATGGTTTGTGCGGTTTAATTAGGGAATTTTCATATACAAACGTATGCATATACCTATGTATGTATGTAAAGGGTGGCTGATTTAGATATATTAAATTATTTTTATCGAAATAGAATATGTAAATGAGTACATAAAATTGAATTTGCTTTCATTCTGAAGGCTGAATGTTCGAAAACTCCCTTGGGCATTGAGACCGATATATCGGGGAATTTGTTTTGACTTTATGAAACCCCGTAAGAAAAAAATCCAAAAGTGTAATAGCGTGCCATGAATTCGGCCAGGTGACAGCCCTGAAAAGTGAAATTAACTGCTCACCAAAATGGAAATTCAGATGACTGACACGCATACATACATATCCATTGAGTCACAAATAGGACCCGTCGGTGAACAAAATTTGACGTCAAAACATTGAGCAGCTGCATAGGCCATCCACTGTCGTTGACAGCTGCTGTAGCCATCCCCTCAACCTTGTCAATATCTTGAAGAGGCTTGCCACCTGTTTATAAAGTCAAATTACTACAATATGGATATCAATCGAAATGGCTTTGAAAAAAACTTTCTTTATTTCTAAATTACGTGTGGGAAAAAAATTTAAATCCAACTTGAAATAGGTGTACAAGTTAATTTAAATATGTATCACAATACGGGTGTACGGGGACAAAGAAGTTTAACAAGGTTTAACTTTGAAAATATTTTGAACAGTGTTGCCACCTGTTTACATGGTTAAATTCAATATGCCACAGGTTAAATTAATGATGAAAAATAGAACCTAAATCAAAGTGGCTTTAAAAAAAAATTATTTGCAAACTGCATGTAGGAGGGTTGCCACCTGTTTTAAAAATTAAACGTAACTTTAATTAAAGGGAATTAGATAATTTATATATGTACCCCAGCATGGGTGTCCGATGAAAAAGGTTTAAAAAGGTTTTGGTTTTAAAATTCTATTAAACGGGTTGCCACTTTTTGTAAAGTCGAATTTAATTAAAGTTTGCATAAACTACATGAAATATTAAAGTTTGGGCGTCAAACGAAGGAGTAGTAAGAAATCCTTAGTACGAACACTTAGAATATTAAAGAGAGTTGCCAACTGTTTAAAAATTTAAAGCCAAATCATTTTATAGGTTAAAGGAATAATTAAAAGATGGTAATCACAAGAAAAGGCTTTATTTCTACACTGTATTTATGAGAGTTGCCATATATTTAAAAAATCTAATTCTTCTTATTTTTAAGCTGATGGTACCTATGCTTGAAGTTAATGTGGTTTTACTTCTCTATTCCTAATTTTTAATATTTCGTATTCGTATTAATTTTTTAAACGCAATTTAATTTAACTCTTCTCTAGGTTTAAGTTTAGGGTTTGTGGCTGCGACACAGCTCGCAGGTCAAGACGAAGGCGCTGGGCTCATTCTTTTTTTTCTGTTAAAGTTCAACTGTAATTAATGCAAACATTCTGCGATTAAACAAAATTTTAAAAGTAAATTTGCACATACACATCTACATATATACTAAAAAATTAGCTAATCTCTTTTCATGATACTAATGTAGTTCTTATAAATAATCGCCTGTCAAGATATTTGAAAACTTTTTCGAAATCGCAATTCGAATATCGAATGAATTGGGTAACAGACATAAACTCTTTAATTTAACAACGTGTGAATATTAAAAGATTTAAAGCACATATGTAGATAAGTGGCAAACGTAGGCAAAATTTATACAACCAACAATACATTCATACAAACTAATTACTAAAATACATGATTTTTTGTTTTTAAAAATTTCTTTTACGATTTCATTCTTCAATATGTACGATCGCCAGCAAGCCAATGGCAGCATGAACGTCACCGCCAACTTCCAACATCCACCTTCACCGCTATCGAAACATTAAGATACATATGTAANTTAAAAATTTCTTTTACGATTTCATTCTTCAATATGTACGATCGCCAGCATGCCAATGGCAGCATGAACGTCACCGCCAACTTCCAACATCCACCTTCACCGCTATCGAAACATTAAGATACATATGTACATACATATGTACGTAGTTAGAGTGTTGGCCGATTGCCTGAGCGAAGCTAAATTTGTAGAATGCGTGGGCGTTGGAGTGGATTGATCATGAGCATGATTATGATGTGGCCGTCATATAGCCGAAGATAATCATAATATTCATGGCAACAGATTTTCGTGGATTTTTTTTTTCTGTTTTGCTATATTTTAATAAAAAAAACATATGGTACATGTATATGAGTTTACATTTGTCTGTGCGTAAGTGTGATGAATTTTTTGCACGTGCGTAATTATACTAGATATACATATGTATATTAGGACGGGTCAATTTTCTTTACTATGCACGTAAGAAAATTTGCCGAAGAAACTGTGGGTCTAAAATCAATTTAGAGTTTAGAAGAAAGTGTAAAAATTTTCACTGTTGCGCCCTCTGGTGGAAATTTTACGAAAAAAATAAGTGCAGAAATGGATTATTCATACCAAAAAACCTCTTATAGCATGCATTTTATACAAAATTGAAGCACTTATTTCTGACACTACAGCAAAATGCTAGGACACCTATTTTCGCAAATTGGCAAACTCCAAATTTGCTTAGAATTAGACGTTGAATCATNGTTTAGAAGAAAGTGTAAAAATTTTCACTGTTGCGCCCTCTGGTGGAAATAGATTATTCATACCAAAAAACCTCTTATAGCATGTTTTTATACAAAATTGAAGCACTTATTTATGACACTACAGCAAAATGCTAGGGACACCTATTTTCGCAAATTGGCAAACTCAAATTGATTTTATGATCATGATATGATTTCTTCAGCAAATTTGCTTAGAATTAGACGTTGAATCATCTGTGCTGTGTTTTTATATATTTTTATTTGTTTACACCGAACGACGTCGGCTGCTCTGCTAGTTAACAATAAAATTTAGAACTTAAATACCCTTTGAGCAACCCTGCATATAGCACATAGCATCCTATCTGTTTGCTGTAGCGCATACTTCAAAGTAGTGTCAGAAGTTGAGTTTTTTTTTTGATGAGTAAAAAATTTTATAAAGTTTTGCAAAATTGAGTTTATTTACTATTCCCCATTTCGGATAGTATACGCATATTTGTTTTCTTATTCTTACATTTTAACTATATCTTGCTATCCAGTTGTTAAAACTAACGATATTTCCGAAGAAAAAATCCTTGAGTGTATTAAAAACTTACCACTAACATTTTTGTGTATTTCTGCTTTGAAAATTTGCAGTCCAAACTCATCGTCGAAGACAAAACAATGTGCCGGCTGCCGAGTGAAGTACGTTGAGGAAAACTGAGGAAAAGCCAACGAAAAATTTGGACTTATTTGCCAACACATTGAACAGCAGCTTAGTTTTATTTAAGTGTTGTGAGTAGATAATCTGAAAATCAACAACAATTTAACCATTTATTTTTACTCCATTACACAGATTTAAGTCAATAAATTAAAGTTTGAAAGTCCCAGTAGGCATTAGTACTGCTCGCCCAACCAGCTCAGCACCAATCCAACCACAACATACTAGTTCACCACACCAACCGCGCAAAAGATACTCACCACTCATACATACAATTTAACTGCAATTATCGCCACGCTACACTACCACTACTACCTACCTAAATACAACAAACATATTACAACAAACATAGAGTAACAAAAGATGGGCAAAGATTATTATAAAACACTGGGTCTGCCGAAGACTGCCACCGATGAGGAGATCAAAAAAGCCTACAGAAAATTAGCATTACGCTATCATCCGGATAAAAATAAAGCCGCAAATGCGGAGGAGAAATTCAAAGAGGTCGCCGAAGCGTACGAAGTGCTCTCCGATAAGAGTAAACGTGAAGTTTACGACAAATATGGCGAAGAGGGCCTCAAGAGTGGAGGTAGATTGATTATTTTCTATACTTAAATACTTTTAAAACTCAATACTAGATATTTAAGATTTAAGACTTTGGGTTTGCCATCAAATATTAATGGTTTTTATGTAAAATTTTCCCCCCGGTATAGGTAAACGCAATGGCACTAGCGGCGGTAATTCGTTCACATATCAGTTCCATGGCGATCCACGGGCGACCTTTGCACAATTCTTCGGCTCCAGTAATCCGTTCGCGTCCTTCTTCGATATGGGCGATAATCTATTCGATAAGAATGTGTTCGATTTGGATACCGAACATGATTTCTTTTCATCCCCATTTGGCGGTTTGGGTTCACGGCATGGACTCGGGAGTGGCTTCAGGTATTGGAGATTTGTGTTTTAAAATTAATAGTGACCTGTCTGCAATTTCACAGTGGGCCCACAATAATTGTCTTTGCTTAAATGCTGCAAAGTCGTATGTGTTGCCAATTAGTAAACGTGTAGTACATGTGGAAGATATTCCAAAACTGTTTGTTGGTAATAGCGTCCTGATTATGACTGACAAGATAAGAAATTTAGGGTTTGTTGTTAATTCTATGTTGAGCTGTTCTGACCATGTGAATAATGTTGTAAGTAACGTGTATGCTGTTTTACTTAGATTAAGAATGTCAGCGTCGTTTACACCCTTAGATACAAGAAGAAAGCTAGCTGTTCAGCTTATAGTGCCGCAGATCACGTACTGTGGGCTAGTGTAGCAAGTTTGACTCTATTTCGTTTCACAAAATTGATGTTGCGTTTAATAACGTTACACGTTACGTTTACGGTCTCAAAAGATACGACCACGTTTCTATGTGGAAAAACAAAATTCTAGGATGCAGCATTTTTGAATACCTAGCGGCTAGAAATTGTATATTTATGTATAAGCTTATAGAATTCAAAACTCCAAAATACCTTTTTGAAAAATTAAAATCAACAAGGTCTAATAGAAATCAAAGTCTGATTGTCCCCAAATGTTCCTACTTGTCTTCAGCTAGGCTGTTCTTCATTAATGCTGTACGGCTCTGGAACTCAGTTCCTGAATCCGTAAAAGCAGCGATGAATCGGAGTAACTTCAGAAAGGTATTGCATAATTACTTTAAATCTGCACAATGAATGCGGTTGCGATTAAACTGTTATCATTTCTCTGTCTCTGTCACTTCTACTATTAAACCAAATTTTGTATGTTTGTATTTATATTTATATGCCTGACCTTTTATTATATCTGGCCTTAAATTTTAAGTTTTAATTTTAATTTTAATTAAAAATACAAATATTAATATTTTTTGTTGCTATTTGATATATTGTTAGTTTTAAGTTTACTTTGTACAAACATTGAATTTTAAAAACTGTTGATGTATAATAAAAGACTCAAAAGTCTTATAGATACAGCCTCATTTCTTAAATAAATATATGAAAATATCAAACGATATATTTCATTGGAAAAAATTATGTTGAGATTTTTTTTTTTTTGGAGAAATAATAATTATTTTGGAAAAGATAAAGCAGTTTTAGCAAAACACGAATATAAATTTTACTTCGATTGAAAATATACATATATGTATGTATTTAACCAAAATGATAAATTTAAAAAAAAAAACATTTTTGCGTAACGAATACTGTTTTGGAGTAATAATTTTTTACGGAAAATTATTGTCTTCCCTAAAATAATAATTTCCATTGAATTTAGTTTTAACAGTACTATTTGTTTTTGATGAAACGACAAAAAAATATATATTTTTTGAAAAAAAAAATTTATTGACAAACAATAATTTTGGAAGAACATAATATTTTGGCAGAACATATATTTTTTACCAAAATTAAAAACAAAAATATTTTTTGGGAATTTTTTTTTGTTTGTGGGAAAGATTCTAAACTTGCCTAATTTTTGTCTAGATATTTTCATAAAATTAAAATAAATATTTGGGACTAAAAATATAAAAATATGAATCACAACTTTGCATTGGCATTAGTATTTTTTTAACATCAAAATTTACAGTTCAAATCATAACTTCTTTGAAATAGGCTTATAGTGCTGAAAGGGTTAACATCGAGTGCAAGGGATGCCGCTGAAAGTTGATTAAAGTCGATGGGCCTGTTGGCGAAAAGACTCTGAAAAAGTTTTATAAAGAACTATAAATATATTAAATTGCCTAATACTTCGGAAATTCTATTTTTACGGATGGGTCAAAAATGGTTTTCTGTATGAGAGCGGTAATCTTTTCCAAGTGCCCTTCTAATGGAAATATCAAGCGAGCTTTCGAACTCAACATACAAGTAGAAATACATAGTATTGACTACAGATCGACCGAGAACCCACTTCGCAGACAGGCAGCAGTTTGGGCCTTAAGAGAACGTTATGGCTTTTGTCAGCAGCCTTGCGTTGATCTGGGCTTCGGGGTGTTGTATTGACCACAATTCTTAGCAATGGCGAATCGAAGACGGTATAGCTTTAGAATCTAGGTCTGCAGAAATATATGACCTTTCGATTGCTTAAAACGGATTTCAATTGAAACTAACTAAACAGAAAGGACTTATTTAGCTTTACTACGGTTTAGACAGAACACTGGACCTCAAGCACTCACGCTACTAAAATGTTACCGTGTCGTCGCCGTGACTCGTGGAAGCGGTAAAAAGAGTGGAGCCTATTATCTGCGTCCGGTCTGTCCGCTATAGAGCCAGAATAAAGTCTCTGAGAAAGCGTTCCTTTGCCGCATGATTCGGATGCCATTCCTTATTAAAACACCTCCTAATATTTTCAATGGCAACCAAGCGGCTAAAAAATGTCTGAGAAAATATGACACCGGTACCAAAAGTAGTTGCAGCCGTATCTCTCAGCATTCTGAAACATTTTGCACGCACATGGTCTGGGCTGCTGACTGCAAGCGTGGTCACTTTTCAATAAGGCGCCGCGCAGCTAAATCAGGATCCCGATGGAACGCATACTGCAGTAACTGATTTAACAAACACATGGAGTATCTTTTGTAGCAATGTCCGCCACTACCTAATCATAGAGTAAAGTAGCCGTCCTTTCTAGAGTGACCCAGACCAGTTATAGCCACCGCCTTGCACGAATACACAGTTCCTACAGCATGAAGGCAATCGTTCCTTGCGCCTATCATTGATCTAGATGATTTTCGGTAAAAATATATTAGAAACCTTTTAACTAAATACCAATTTATTTTTAGCCGAACGTGGATAAGTGCAGACAACATGCGGCATTTCAAAGTCCTCAGTCTAAGTTAGTTCCAACCTAACCATAGGAACCTCATCACTTTGCTAGCCAGGCTCATAATAGCCAAATTTTGAAATTTTTTTGCAGTAGCACAGTGACCAGTCTGATCAGAAACTATGTAGAGGGAATAAAACGGAAGCCAGGTATGAACTGATTGCCTAATCACTTAAGGTATGTTAGAAGCTTAAGCAAACCTTAAATTTCCTCCGCCACTTCTTCAACAAATTCTACCGACTAACTTCGAGATTTTTAACTATGTTCTAAATTGTGTTGTACTTTGAGTTAGGCGGGGACTAGTCGGACGCACTTAAGTGTGCTATGGGATGCCTTCGCCTTAGTAAGACTTACCCAGCGAATCCCAAACACTACCAATTACGGTGCATAGTTTTATGCTGAGCAAGAAGTTCCTGATGGGGTGCTAGCATAGGGACTAGCCTCCAAGCACTTGCTTGGAGCCGAACGTCCTTTGCGACACGTGAGAAGCCATCTTATGGACCTTAGGGTCAGTTAACACCTTCACCAACCACCGCTTCGTGAATGCCATAATCGGATAGCTCGAGTTGCCTTGCAGGGTTAGCTCCAATACGTGAAGATGCCCTGCGCCTTACTAACTACTTCTTTACATTCTAACTCAAACTCATCCAAAAATCCTATCTCTGTTGTTCGACCTTAGCAAAACTGCTCATTACCTGGCCTACTTTTAGATGAGATTGTCGATCAAACTTAGTCCAATAACTGATTTATGCAAAGTTTAGTCGTCGGCATATATCGACTGCTGTGTGGAAGATCGACTTATCTCGGCAGCCAGTTCGAAAACGCCCTATCTCAAAAAAAACTTCTCAAAAACGCCCTAATTCAGAATTTGTTAAACTACGTGTTAGTCAGTGGCGGGCTCATGAGGGGTGTTTTAACACCTAAATCCCATTCGCCCAAGTAACAAGTAGTCAGCTATGAAACGAATCTTAAGATGTCACCATAAGACATCGCATATAAATTGGTCCTTCGATTAAGCTGATATACGGGCCAAATAAGTTTTGCAATTTCACAACCCCAAATTGTATTCCCTTAAAGGACCAACTACTCAACAAGTGGAGGCGTATGATTCTGTTTATTTATCTTATTTTGACTGAAACCCTTTTCTCGCTTAAGAATATCAAGGAATCCTCTGTATAATTTGTCGACAGACTAATATCCATAAAAGTGTTGATGAGCTGGGATCAAACATAAATATATCAAAACGCTAGTCATCAGGATTCTACATTACTTAACTACCTTTCGTTTGGCTGCAAAAAACGCCAGGGATAATATCCTGTGTAGCCATACACGTCCTGAAAGTGGTGTTGGTTGGTGCTGCGTAACACTTTTCGGTAATAGCCTGGCAAATGGAAAGGTTGTCTCACTCACAGAGAGTTTAAGAAAACAAGTGCCCCAATTTTACGCTCCATCTTGAAGCATCGGCGTATAAAGCAGGCAGTTGTAAAAATAGGCTTATGCATGTAACCCAGTTTTTTTTTTTAAATCGCCAGCAAATTCTAATTCCTTTTCATCCTTCTATTATTTAAGTCAAAGCCAACCTCAAATTGTGTGAGTTTTCAGATATGTACACACTCCAACT
>NW_016168665.1:0-18845 GCF_001687245.7 Rhagoletis zephyria
TTATATTGTTTTCAAGTCAATATATACATATCATATTTCTGAACTTTTCAAACTTTTCTCGACACAATGATTTTGTAAATATGTCAGCAATATTCTCGTTTGAGTTTACTTTTACTACATCTATGACATTTCTTTGTACACATTCATGCACATAATGATAGTGGATTTCGATATGTTTAGAATTTTTAGTAAAGTTACCATGCTTTGCTATATTAACTGCTCCAGAGTTATCTTCATATACTCTAATTGGTTTTAAAAATTTTAAATCGAATGCTTTCAATATTTCTATTACAAATTTCAATTCACTTACGGCTTCTGACAATGCTACATACTCCGCAAACGTTGAAGCTTTTGTTACAGATTTTTGCTTTCTTGATTTCCAATAAACAACACTTCCAAATAATCTTATTACATACCCTGTCGTAGATTTCCTATCAAAGGTGTCACCAGCCCAATCGGCATCGACATAACCATCGAGAATATTGACATTCTCATTTCTTTTATAAGGACTGAACCGAACGTAACCTGAAAATTTTAAGCAGTATAAACAAGTAGGCTGGTTAAATTTTTAAAATTTTTTATTTTGTTGTAACATTGCATATTTTACGCAATATTATTTACTTTTGAAACATTTTCGAGATCAAATTTTTTCCCACTCCTGCCGCAACTTTTTAGGTATGTCCTTCATCAACCTTACGACAGTGCTGTCATTGACCTGCTTTGTGGCCCTCTTCCATTTTAGCCGAAATCCTGAACATTTTTAGCGGTTTCCTTGGTATTTCTTAGCTTGCTTTTAACTAACGCCTAATACCTCTCAATGGGCCGACACTGCGGGACATTTGGCAAGTTCACTATTTTTTGAACGAAGTCAATGTTTTGGATTCAAGAATGTTTATGGTGGATCTCACGTAGTGGGCTGGAGCTAAATCCGGCCAAAACAGTGTGGCTCCTCCATGATTTCTTACAAACGGCAATCGTTTGTTTAAACACTCCTTGACGTACATTTCTCCGTTAATTGTGCCAGTTTTCACAAATGAGGGGGTCCTTTTGCCACATTGGTAAATTGCCTGCCACACAAGATACTTAGCTCCAAATTTTTCAATATTGATTGAAGTGTCTGCATCTGGGAGTGTTTCGCCTTTAAACTTCGTGTAGTACTGTGGTCCTGGAAGCGTGCTGAAGTCTGCTTTTACGTAGGTTTCATCGTCTAAAATTATGCAAGCTTTTTTTTTCTCTCATCAAATTGCACAGCTTTCGGGCTCGTGTTTTTATAGTTTTTATCTGCTTCTCGCTAACTTTTGCTGCTTTTTGCTTCTTCCGAGTTTCTAAATTATTTCTCTTCTTGCATCTTTGCACCATAGACTGGCTGGTTCCACATTTTTTCGCAACATCTCTAGAGGACATGCTTCGATTTTTCGTTATCACTGATGTTATTTTTACGTCCAGAAGTTGATCTCGAGGACCAATTTTAAAGCTGAGTTTTGGGCAGCGCTGTACCGCCAGTGACTCCAAATATCGGTTCAGTACCGATTCAACCGTACTTCGCGCGATTTTTAATTCCTTTGCAATAAAATGCCGCGGCCTTTGTGGATTTTCATGATATTTGTCAACAATAAGTTTGCGCCGTTGTTCTTGATTCATTTTTACACCAAAACTGTATGCTTCAACGGGAAAGTTCGAATTGGAAATAAAATTTAACGCTTTGAAGGAAGCATTGCCGTTGAAAAAAAATTAATATTTCTTTACAGCTATCTCATGGGCATTTTCGAAAGTTACAAATTATGTTCGATTCAGTCCTTAATTGAGTTTCAAATATTTAGTCGAATATAGATACTTTAAGATACGTAGCAAATATTTGTAATGTGTTTTGTCGTAACAATTTTGATATCTACTTAAATAGTTTACACTAAAACGTATGTCTGGTCTTGTTGCTGAACTTATATATAATAAGGCCCCAATTAAATTTCTGTATCTAATGCTTGCTTCACATATATCTGATTTTTCAACTTTCAAATTCACTTCCATAGGTGTTTTATATACTTTGCTCATTTCCATGTTATACATTTTAGCTAATGACTCAATGTATTTGGTTTGATTCAATTTCATCTCATTTTTACTAGGGTCATAATCCACGCTTATACCGAGATACTCTTTAATTTTCCCAAGATCTTTCATTTTGAATTTTTCAGATAACTGGCTTTTCACTTTATTAATTTCGTTTTCATCTCTCCCACAGATTAATAAGTCGTCAACAAAGATTAATAGGTAAATTACCCCCTTTCCAATTCTACGAATATATAAACACGAATCAATTTGGTTTCTTTCAAACCCAATACGCGTTAGAAATTTATCAAGGCATTCGTACCATGCTCGTGGACTTTCTTTTAGACCATATAATGCTTTCACCAATTTGCATACCCTAGTTGTACCATCTTCACAACCCTTTGGTTGTTTAACATAAACTTCGGACTGTACCTTGCCGTTCAGGAATGCTGTTTCTACATCCATTTGCTCAACTTTCAACCCCATTTGGCAACAATATGATAATAAAATTTTTAGTGTTTGCATCTTAGCAACAGGAGAGTAAATTTCATCGATTTCATCGATCTGTTGAAAACCTCTAACTACCAGTCTCGCTTTATACATTCCCTCTGATTTCCTACTGTAAACCCATTTTACATCCAAAATTTTGTTGCTATTCACATTTTCAACTAACTTCCATGTTTTGTTTTTATGCAGGCAATCAATCTCTTTACTCATAGCTCTTTTCCAAAAAGTAGCTTCGCTGGACTCTATCGCCTCCTCAAATGAATTAGGTGTATCTATACTACACAGGTTAACATAAATATTATTACACGCGTAATCCTTAAGTTTCTTTGGCTGCTTCTTAACGCATTCCGATTTACGTACCTCAGGTTGAGTTTCATCATCTTCAGAGCTTTCAGATTGCTTTTCAACTTCGTCACAAGTTTCACCTTCTTTAGCATCTGTACTATTAAAACTTTCATCCAAAGACTTATTATGAGAACCCTCCTCAACATCACTGATCTCCTCTATGGACTCCTTTTCGTCCAAACCAATACACTTAATTCCTTCTTCGACAAACTCTACATGCCTAGCAACTATGACTTTATTATTTAAAAGTACACGGGACCCAACGCTGCTATATCCTATCAGAATACCCAATTCTGCCTTTTTATCCCATTTGGAGGTCCTTTTTTGTTCAGGTTTCCTGACAAACACTTTGCTTCCGTATAACCGCAAATTTGAAACATCTGCTTTTTTCCAAAAAATATCTCGTAGGGCGTTTTATTTTCAATGGTATTTGTTAGCGTACGGTTTTTCAAATATGTTGCCGCACAAACGATTTCTGGCCAATACTTTTTATCTAAATTTGCTTCAGCCAATAAACAACGAGACATATTCATTATAGTTCTATTAAATCTTTCCGCGGTTCCATTCAATTCGTGAACATATGCTGGACAATTGTTTATAACGATTCCTCTTTCTTTTGTAAAATTATAAACCCTACCATTCAAATTCTCTGAGCCATTATCACATCTCAAAAATTTAACCCTTTTTCCCGTCAAATTTTCACTTTCATTTACATACTCAACGATAGAATCAAATACTTCCGCTTTAGATTTCATAACGTATACTTAAGCTATTTTACTATAATCATCAATGAAAGAAGCAAAATATTTTTCACCTTGGAAGCCGGTTGTTGCAAACGGTCCACACACATCAGTGTGTACAATTTCCAACAAATCCTTGGCCTTTCGTCTATTATTTTCAAACGGGATATTTTGCATTTTGTTCTCCATACATGTTTTACATTTCATAAATTCTGATTCAAGTTCTATTGGCATTCCCTTTAGCATTTGATTTTTCGACATGACATTTAAATATTTGAAATTTACATGACCCAACAATCGGTGCCACTTTTCCTTATTACTCATATTTTTCGTATTTTTATTTGCAATATTCACAACCGGTTCATATATTTTTAATTTACTTTTCATAAAGTACAGACCATTTATTTTAAACGCCAATGCAGTTACTTACCACAATTATTAATAATTTTGGTCATATTACCTTTCGAAACCACTTCGTTATCTTTTGTTAATTTACTGTAGCTAATAAAGTTCGATTTCATATCTTTTATATAGAAAACATTTCTCATTTCAAGACAATTACTTTTCCCAAATGCCTCAAAATAGCTTAACACATTTCCGATTTTTGTTGCTTTCACAACTCTATTATCTCCTAGATACACATTAACAGGTTTTTCCAATACCTTATAAATTTCAAAGTAACTTTCATCATTTATTATGTGGTCAGTACATCCACTATCTAACAACCATTTAATTTCATTACCTTTTACGTTACTCGCTTCCGTATTTGCCACCGCATTACGTGCAGTTTTTGTAACCCACACACTGTTTCTATCTTCGTTCCTCTGTTCGGTATTCTTATTTTTGCGCGCTGTCGTTCTGCCATAACCTCCTCTACCAACTCCTTGCCGTCCTCGTGTTGATCGCCACGTATTTTTCCCGCCATTTTTGCACTCTCTTTGATAATGTCCAGTTTCACCGCATCCATAGCACGTTCGATCCTTTTGGCACTTATTTGCAGCAAATGCATTTGACTTTCTTCCAGTATTTTCTTCATCAGCATTCTTAAGTTCCGCCATCTTTATTTTATTTTTCACGTAATCTGCCGTGTGGTCCTCTTCTTTTAAGGTGTCTATTAAATCACCAATATAACTGTACGATTCCGGCAACGTGTTCAACATATAGTTTAATTTTTCCTTTTCGGATACATTTGCCCCCGCACTCTTTAGGTCGTTAACGCAACGCTCAAAATCACCAAAAAAGGTTGCCGAGTTGGGGTACTGCCCCAATTTTAGTCGCTCCAGCTTATTCCTGCACACGATTTGCAGCGCTGTAGACTCTTTCAAGTACAAAGTATCAATTTTCTTTATTATTTCAAATGCCGTGGTTTTGTCACATACAAACTCCAGTTGTTTGTTTGAGATGGCACTGTATATGTAGTTTATGGCACGCAAGTCTTTTTCATCAAAGTCCTCCTTGTCCGAATCTACTTTTGCCCTCTCGACAACGACCTCAAACTGCTTCATTTTTAAGTACATCATTATTCGCTTTTTCCACATCAGATAACTTTCCCCATCGAACACGGGTATACTGATCTCATTTTTCGATGCCATTTTAGTTTGCACCGCGTGCACTCATATACGAATAACCACGCTTCTGTTTTTATATATAATAGTTATACGTACACTTCTCCGCTGTTTTCCACTTTGGTAACCTTGCTCTGCTACCATGAAAGGATTAGAGGACCGAGCAAATAAAAATAGACGAACCTTTGTGTTTAAATATATATAAAGGTTTTATTAAATGCTTTTGTGTTTTCGTGTTCCATCCAAGAAAGTAAAAGAAAAAGTAGAGATAATACAAAGTTAGAGGTGAGCGTTATAAACTTATGATTTGCAAACATAAGGCGTCCTGCACATTGCAGACAATATAATTCTACAACTTAACAGTTAGACAAAATAAAAAATAGGTTAGCGGAGAGACATCGTTTTATTTCACCGAAACGCAACTGATAGCTACACTCCGGTTTTTAGCAACTGGCTCCTATCAGTTGCATTTTGCTATACAGGAGATGGGGAGCTGCAGAGGAGAGCGAAAATGATCATCAGGCGATTGTAGATGGAGGGGAAATGAGGGATGAAGTTGCCCGCAGTTTACAAATGTAAATTTTTGAATTTTTCAAACACATAAATAGTCATACTCATACAGAAATATTCGTAATTTAGTTTTTTACAATATTCAAAATATTTCCCAACATTGTTTATTTTTGTTTTAAATAGCTCATTCTTTAACCACCATATAAATCAATCCTGCAAACTTTGTACAAAATTCACAAAAATTAATCAAATGTTTATCAAAACTTCAAACTTTGCATTTAGAATGTTTAGTTTTGTAGGTCATTCAGTTTTAGTATAACGAAGTGCAAGTTTCAAGTACCTAAAGAATAACGTTAATTTTTCAAAATTTTTTAGAGGCTTTAGCGCATTTTCTTCCATATAAAATGCTTGTGGACTTTGTGCTCATACAAGCGCCTTGACATATGCAACGTCTTTGTGCCCATTAGCACAGTATGGAAATTGTCGATGAATACTGCGCATGCGCTGAAGCGGAATCAAGAACAGGTCGGTTTCATTACGATCGTTTTCGCTTTGTTTGCCTAAGTAGTTTTTAAAGAGCAATTTTAAGATACAGATTTATCAAAATATTTGAATACAGATTAGAGCAATAATGACTTATAAATTCTCTCAATTTCATAAAAATTCAAAAGAAAATATTTGGCGAACAAACTGCATATATATTTGGGTTTAATTAGCCAATTACTTTTCATTTCGACTAGCCAAAGTGAAAACTTTTTAAATCGAAAAAATTTTGTCGGAATCGAAATCAAGAACACCAATGCATTTCGATTCCGAAAATTTTTATCGGAATCGAAATGCAGAACAGGGCTGAATACCTTGTAACATATGCTTAGAAGACTAATCCCGTGATAGTTGGCACGTATGGCGGGATCGCCTTTCTTATGGGTTGGGCAGAGCAAACCTAAATTACAGTCGTCGGGCATGCGTTCATATGACTGTATTCTGCATAAGAGTTGATACATGCAGCCTTTCAGCTCTTCGCTAGAGCTCTAAAACTTTCTATGGTAATATCGATAGTATCGAATGGTTCTAAGTTTTTGCGCCATCAAATGGTCATGGGCCACTATCGATAGTATTTGTAAAATTTTCAGAGTTTCAAACAACTGCTTATAGAATCTTAGAATACAAAGAAGCGAAATAAGTATTAATATGTAAATATATTTAGATTG
Source organism: Rhagoletis zephyria (assembly GCF_001687245.7). Taxonomy (NCBI): domain Eukaryota; kingdom Metazoa; phylum Arthropoda; class Insecta; order Diptera; family Tephritidae; genus Rhagoletis; species Rhagoletis zephyria. Next base: position 6,922 of record NW_016168665.1, read on the forward strand.
TTGACATGTTGTCAGGTTACTAAATGTATTTTTATATTTTTTAAATACAAACTGTTTGAAGAAATATGCACATTAGTTTTATTATCAGACCTGTTCTGCATTTCGAGAAGACTTGAAAAGTGAAACGACACACATTCCGACTAATTTTTGTGGTGGTGTTCTCAATTCCGCTTGAGTTCGAATAAACTCGAAATCGTTTTCATTTCGATTCGGTAATAAGTTGCAACAGCTGTTGTCAGTTATTTGTGTAAAAATTAATTCAAATCTATATAAAACTGAAAAAATGCCAGCGCCAATGATTTTTGGGTGTGCCCAGACCAGAAAGCTTGCTATTGCACGCTCAAATTCAGCTAAGGATTCATGTGGACATATTCCAAAAGTTGGACTCCAAGAAAGTTTACCCTTCAATGTAATTTTCTTTATCTAACTCGATCTGTAGAATACTTTTAGGTTTATAGGACCTTATCGCATAAATAAAGATGTTTTTAAAATGCTGTTAGACAAAAACAAAAAAAAAATTGGTTAACGGAGAGGCATCGTTTTATTTCACCGAAACGCAACTGGCAGCCACACTCCGGTTTTTAACAACAGTTGGGAGTAGCTAAAGACCAAGATATCAACATAGGCAGAAGCAATTTTTCTAAGGTATTGCATTTTGCTATACAGGAGCCGGAGAGCTGCAGAGGAGAGCGAAAACGATCCTCAGGCGATTGTAGATGGAGAGGAAATGAGGGATGCAGTTCCCCGCAGTTTACAAATGTGAATTTTTGCATTTTTTAAACACATAAATAGTCACTCGCACAGAAATGTTCGTAATTTAGTTTTTTTACAATATTCAAAATATTTTCCATCATCGTTTATTTTTGTTTTAAAAAAATTTTTATTTATAAAAAAAGCCATATAAATCAATCTTGCAAACTTTGTACAAACTTCACAAACGTTAATGAAACTTTTATCAAAACTTCAAACTATGTATTTAGAATTTTTAGAAAATTTTCTATTATGCAGTTTCGTAGCCTATTCAATTTTAGTATAACGAAGTGCAAGTTTCAAGTACCCAAAGATCGAAGCTTTAGCGTATTTTCTTCCATATAAAACGCTTGTGAACTTTGTGCTCATGCAAGCGCCTTGGCATATGCAACGTCATTGTGCCCATTAGCACAATATGGAAATTTTCGATGAATACTGCGCATGCGCTGAAGCGGAATCAATAACAGGTCGGTTTCATTACGATCGTGTTCGCTTTGTTTGCCTAGGTAGATTTTAAAGAGCAATTTTCGGATACAGATTTATCAAAGTATTTGAATACAGATTAGAGCAATAACGACTTATAAATTCTCTCAATGTCATAAAAATTCAAAAGAAAATATTTGGCGGACAAACTGCATATATGTTTGGGTTTCCTTAGCCAATTACTTTTCATTCCGACTAGCCAAAGCGAAAACTTTTTAAATCGAAAAAATTTTGTCGGAATCGAAATCAAGAACACAAATGCATTTCGATTCCGAAAAATTTGAACGGAATCGAAATGCAGAACAGGGCTGAACAAGTCGATTCTCTTAAGGCAGTTAGTGTTACAGAAGATCGAAGTGGCTGTTGCTAGCAATTTGCTCTAAACTTTTCGTAAATTAGAGTTTTCGTCGTTATTAAAATCGTGGTATTATCTTTAAAAAAATAACTGTTTTCAAGCATCCGCTCATGGACGTTGTAATCTAGAGTATGTAAAACATGTTTTTTCATTGTCACGCCATCTAAAAACTGACGTAAGGCATAGATATTCACGGATTGATTTTTTTTTTGTTTACTCATTATGATGGATTAGGAAAATAGTTACGAGTGGTCGAGATGGGCGGTCTAATTTTCTTTTACATATATATTGAAGTTTTTCCCATCCACCTTCAGTTTTTATACGCGATTCTTAATTTGTTTATGTTTAAAAGATTTAAATTATGTAAAAAAAAATATTTCTGTCAAGATTTTGATGTTTTAAAGACTGGATGTTTTTAGAATTTAAATGATGTCAGAAAGTACTACTGATATTAGAGTGCTCATCCATGGGCCTCTCATGGGCACCCCTGCCCATTGGGTAACTTTCCGAAAAAACCAAAGAGTCAAGGAATAAAGATATTATAAAATAACGGCTGCTTGTATCCTCGGCCCGTGTAATTTCAAGTTTACATTTAAACCCACCAAAACAAAATCATAAACTGTCGTCAGATGCCATTAAATTATTATCAACTGTTGTAAATGCGGATGCGGAATTGCCATCAGTAAATATAGATACGAGCTTGGATACTTCAGATGACTGCGAGTCTGGCGGTGTATAAAATTGTTATCTTAAAAATATATTCCCGTACTAAAAAATATGTATGTCTTGTTTATTGATTCATTCAAAATCCCGCAGTTCCCGTGTAAATTTGAACATCAAGATTTTTAGAAACAAACATTAAGACCTCGTTAGTGTTTGTCCGAGCTTCTCTTCCGATTTGTGGCGTGCCCGTTGATGTTGGCGCACAAAGGGGAGGGACCAACAGTTTTACGCCGAATCCGAACGGGGATTTTATTTTTATGAGAAGCTGTTCTTCGTGGCTGAGTACACTCGGGGGTTTGCCATTGCCTGCCAAAGGGCGACTCTATTACAAAAAACTTGTTTGTTTCTTATTTTTTGATGTTGGTCGAAAACTGGGCTTGAACCCAGGCCCTGCGAAATGATAGCGTATATTGCTAACCGCTACATCACATTATATAACAAAAAAACCGAAAACATGACTTTNAATGATAGCGTATATTGCTAACCGCTACATCACATTATATAACAAAAAAGCCGAAAACATGACCTTTTTTACTTAACTACCTTAGTTTTGCTAAAAATCTGATTAATTTAAGCGTAGACAGCAGCCATTATGGATCCGCCATTTTGAATTTCGAAATTATGTGGTGAAATTTAAAACCAGCAATCAAAATAAAGACGAATACACAAGGTTTGATTACAATTGTACCACGCTTCGACTTTTGGCCAGCTTTTTCGAAAAATTGGCCACTGTGCAATGGCATGCCTAAACACGAACGAGTAAGCTTTTTGCGTAATTTTGTACGAATGCAATTCTGTGTCGGAGGCCAGATAAAAGATGTAAATCGATGTGTGTTTGCAGGAAATATTAGTGTTGTACATTTAAACAGATAAATTTGCCTTTCGCACATACGTATATTTTTATCCACTGCTTTATATAAACAAGCAAAAAAGAATCTTTGATGCCTCTTATCGAGAAACTTGGATCCGGTTTAGTTATTTGTACAATGATTTTCGGTTGTTGTGTCGAAACGCATAACCCGAATACAAAATCTTTAACATACACGTGTAACTAAAGGATTAAACTTTTGTTTAAAGAAAATTTTCAAATTTCCGACCACTAGCTTATTAATAAATTCGGCACTTTTGCAAATTTCGATGTGGGTTCTGCGCAAAAATACTGTGGCGTAGCCGGAGTGATATGCACAATAAATGTTGTATAGCTATGCGGAAGCCCCTCTTCTCCGGCAACACAGAAAGGCGAATTCTACTTAGTAAGAGTTATAATCCCTAAGCGCGGCCGAAGGCGGAATCAAGCGCAATAGGTGGTGGACCTAACAAAGTGCGTGTTTTCAATTGCTTGGAAGAAGCTGTTGTTGCATTAACTGGATTGGGAACCAGTTCCTCAGGCATAGGAGGAGTTTTGGCTTGTCGTTCAACAATTCAACCAGAAGCTGACATAGATGCGCCCATGGCTACTATGCCCGACAGCTCCGCATATCTTTGTGAAATCATTCGCATAACGCGCCCTTATTCCGCTGCTATAATTGCAAATGCAATGGAATCCATAGTTTCCACCAAAATATGTAAAATCAAACAATTGTTCTATAAATAAGCGTTTCATGAGTGTTTCTTTTTAATTCCTTTCCACTTTGTTTTCTTTCATTCAGCTATCTTCCAAAAACAACTGACAGCTGGCAATGCTGCACATGTTTTCGCAAGGGTTGCAGCATGTGGATTTTTCGTTTTTCGTAGCGTAGCTACGAATTACGAATTACGAAAATTCGGGTTCTAGAATAAGGGGGTATAACTCGAGAAAGAAAAATCGAATGGCAACACACGAAAATAATGCCCTAAGTAGAAATTAGCAAAAAATTTGATGTTTTCATTATATAACCTCAAATATCGCAAAAACCCGTGTTTTTGGCAATCTGGGGGTAGGATATCTAAATTTCTAGTACTAGAGTAATTGTGCGGCCAGATTTGGATTTAGCACCAAGAAACGATGTGTTTTACTCAGGTGGTAAAAAAAATCAAAATTTGTACAAAAAATTAGAAAAGAAAAAAAGGAATACTTAACTTACCTGCGTATTAGCATTTTCAATGCGCCTAGAATTCAACAAGGTGGGTTTGCAACTTCAGCTTTTTATCAACCATGGTTGTATTTTAGTGCATTTAAATTTGTATATTCTCTTAAATTCCGCATCTTAATGAGACACCGCAGCTAATAATATTTCAAATTATTTCAGGTTTTAACTATCTCAAACAAAACAAGTAAGAAAGTCTAAGTTCGGGCGGAGCCGAACATTAAATATCCGCCGCAGGTACATGGTAAGCCGGTGTGTATCAGTTTTGAGTAAATTAGCGTCCTTAAATTTCGAAATATTGAAGTTTCAAGCATTTATGAAATTTGCCGTTATATGAAAAGTGGTCGTAATTTGAATCTGATTCCAATAATTTTCAACGTTTTACTTCTATGTGGCAAGCACAATAATCATACCGAGTTTGGTACAAATTGGTAGAACGGTTACCGAGATACATATATGTGATCAGAAGTGGGCGGTGCTACACACATTTTCCAAAATTTTGTCATAAACGTATTTCTTGGTAAAGAATTGTTGCAAGCATAAATTTTGAGTAAATTAGCTTTAATATTTGTTGATTTATCGAAGAAGTCGTATTTCTCCAAATTACCGTTATATGGGAGGTAGGCGTGGTTATTGTTCGATTTTAAAAATTTTCGGCCATTTGGTATGCTGTAGCAAGACTAACAACTGTGCCAAGTTTGGAAGAAATTGGTGCAGCGGTTACCAATATATACACATGTATCCATAAGTGGGCGTGGCTACGCCCATTTTCCAAAAATGTACAATATTCTTATTTTTCGTCTAAAGGTTATTGTAAATATCATATTTTCAGTGAATAATCTTCAGTAGTTACTAAAATATCGCAGTTTTCGTATTTCTGAAAATTACCGTTATATGGGAGGTAGGCGTGGTTATTGTCCGATTTTGCCCATTTTCAATACCATCCGTCCTACGCCCGAAAGAAGTGTACATACCAAGTTTCGTTAAGATTACTCGAGTTATCGTGTGCACAGACGGACGCACGGACGGACAGACAGACAGTCACCGCTTAATCGATTTCTCTTTTCATTCTGATCATTTATGTATACATTTGTCTATATCTATCTCGATTCGTTTTGCCTGTTACAAACAACCGTTATGTGAACAAAGTTATAATACCCTTGTGCACAAGTGCGCTCGGGTATAAAAATCACTAAAAAAGGTACTAGGCACTAAGTAATTTTTTTGGCGTTTTAATTTTCAAAAGCACTAAATCTAGTGCTTAAAGCACCAAGTTGGCAACTATGAGTATAATGGTGAGTGTACTCTTTCCAACTTTCGCTTCTTCTCCTCGCCAAGTTTAGTTTGGCAAAATTGTGAAAATCTTTCTTTGGTACCAAGTTTACCGCATGGAGAGGTTGACTGGCTGCCTCCCTCGCTCTGACGTCCGCGGCTTCGTTGCCGTATATGCCAACATGGCTGGGAACTCACATAATTTTTATGTGATTATGCCCTTGGTACCGTGCGTCGCGGATAACTGTTACTAGTAGGTTGTTGTTCGAATTGGTGATAGATTGTATCGTTGACAAACTATCGGAGCAGATGGCGTGTTTATTTTTTGATTTGAGAGCAAATTGTGTTGCTAAAAGTATAGCATTAGCTTCCGCCGTATACACTGAACAGAAATAAGGTAGGTTACCCACCGCGATGGTATTACCGTTTGTTTCTATGGCCGCGAAAGCAGTGATCTTGATTTTTGTCCCATCCGTATATAAGAGGTTCCAATCCTGCTGTTTCAGATCCGTTTCTATTTGGGTGGAGCTTTGTCTGTATGCTGCTGGTGGCGTGGTATTTTATCGGAGGCCGTCAGGTTGAGAATCATAAATTCTTCGAAAATTGAACCATGGTGGGGGACGGTTGATGTTAGGTTTGAAAGGCATGAAATCAATACCTAATTCGGCCGCTGTATTGATGCATCTTATGATGGTTGATTGACGGTTCAATGTTTTCATCCTTTTTGTTACTGCGTTGATAGCTTTGTGCAGGATTACGTTATTGGACTGCATGAGTTTGGTATTAATTTAAGCGTGTTATATTGGGTTCTCTCTTCCAATGATGGAAGACCTGTTTCAGTCAGAGTGCATTTCACCGGAGATATTGGAAAAGCGCGTATGCATCTTTTGGCCGCAGAATGATATGGCCGTAGAATGCGGCTCATGTTGCTCCGAGCACAGTACCCGTAAATGGCCAGACCATAGTCCATTTTTGACAGCATCGGGGCTTTCGTTGCATTTATAAGCGTGTTAGGATGAACCAGCCAGTGTTTTGACGAAAGATATTTGATTATGTTGAGCCTAGTATCTAAGGTAGTTCTTAAATGTATACAATGTTGCCTAAACGTAAGTTTATTATCAAATATGATACCTAGAATTCTTAAGCTTTGGTAATTAGGGATATTTACATTATTGTATGATAGATTTAATGGTGAGCAACGCTTTTTGTTGCAGATGTGAAAAATTTTGCATTTATTGTACGACATTCTGGCTCCTAAGGTATTTGACCATTCTGTGATTTTATATAGTATCTGCAAGAAATCGCCTTCTATCACCGTTAAATCCTTACATTTGGTAAAAACTAAGACATCGTCCAGCACCACATGAGCGCCTATCCTGTCGTACGCCTTTTCGAAATCATGGCTTAGTGTAGTTACGTGATTTTTTGTCGCCAGTGCTGTTGTCGCGAAATGTTCAAAATATAGTAATGCGTCCGTTGTGCCTTGAACTTCTCTAAATACAACCTGATGTGGGTACATGTGTTAAAGTAGAACAGGTAAGGTTGGGCCCTATACCGGTGGAGCAAATGTGGACGTCTACATGTGTAAACGTTTGGTGGGTTGAGAAGTGTGTTGGGGCCAGGTCGTTTAAGACCATGAGGTTCTTCGACAATATGAAGTGTTCTACTATTTTGCCTCTCTGGTTTGTAGTTATTGAGCCCCAGAGTGGACTCCATGCATTTAAATCCCCTACAATTAATATATCGGAAGAAATATTGGCCATTAAGTTATGGAGGACGTTTGTGTTGAATGACTGTTGAGGTGGTATATATATACATATGATTATGATCTTAAAGCCCAACAACGCTTCTATGACCAGTGCTGCTATTGGTGACTGAATAATTATCTGTTTGTGTGGAATACCATTGTTGATCAGGATTGCGATTCCTTGCTTGTTCGAAGTGTTTTGTGGGAGATTGCAAAAATAATTGTATGTATATGAATTAAATATTGGGGCGGTTTGTTGAGATGCTAAATGAGTTTCCTGTAATGAAATAATTGTGGGTGAGTATTTTTTTATAAGAAGTTGTAGTTCATTAAAGTTGTTGAATAATCCGTTTAAATTCAATTGGAGTATGTTAAACGTCATAACGGTGGTAATATGTTCTCAAGGCTATCCGCTGTTGGTGTTATGTCGAAATCCGAGACGGACGAAGAAGGAGTTACGAAGTAGTTGCGCCTTTGGATGAGCTCTTGTGTGAGTTGGGTGATCGGTGAAGCGATAAGCAGAGTTTTCCGATAGAAAAATATTAATTTTTAAGAATTTGTACCATTTCTACGAAAAGTTGTTTTTCCCCCATATAAATACATGTACATGTCGGCCGCTGTGGTGTAGTGGTAAGCAGTGCGCGCTTCCACTCCGCAGCACCCGGGTTCAAACCCTGGTCAAAGCAACATCGCAAAAAAAAATATAGAAAAAAGGTTTTTTCTTAACAGCGGTCGTCCGTCGGCAGGCAATGGCAAACCTCCGAGTGTGTTTCTGCCATGAAAAACAGATTCTAATAAAAATAGAATCGCCGTTCGGAGTCGGCGTAAAACTGTGCCGTGCATGCATTTTACTTTCTCACATGCATTTTGGACCACCCTAATGCACATACACAAATGTGTATTAAATGTAGAGATGGGAAAAATACGTGATTTTCTACGTGACACGTTGTGTCACGCTTTTTCAGAGAAAAATCACGTAACTTCCGTGATCGTGCGTGACGGAAATTTTTGCTGGCGTGAGCGTACGTGAGTAGGTTTTCCGTCAATCACGTAATTTTCACACATCGAGCCCTAACCGCCAAAAAGATGTAAGAATATTTGTTACAAAATTTTCTTTTTGATGCAGAAATATTCCTAGAGCATCAAAATTAAACATTTTTCAAAATGCCGCTTACATATATTTGGTAGTTAGGGCTTGATATGTATGTATGTATGTACATTAGACTGCATCACCAAAAAAAGTTGCGACTTTTCCGTCGGAATTACAAAATTTGAAAATAGATTCTTACCCCTTATCATCCTAACGCCCCTTATAAGTTGCGTTTGTACTTTGCATTGCATTACTCTCATTTTAACAAGTAGGCTAAGATTTTGAAATTTATAGTAAATAAAGTGTTTTCCCGCATAATCCGGTAGTAATTGAAGAAGATTACGCATGCTTATTTTCGTGTGAGAAATTCGTGAAATTTTGTGAATTTTGATCAACATGGCTTCCAGGAAAACGTAAGTAATAATTTAGTTTATCCTTCAATTATAATCAGAGGTGGGCACTACCCCAAACAAGCGTTAGCTAAAAGTGAGAATGTGTTGGTGTGCCAAATTCATTGTGCATGCTGTCGCGTTCTCATCGCTACGCTCTTGCTTGTATACGTACACACGATGATTACGCTCTTTGAGCGTGGGCTCGTTCTCTGCCCATGCCTAGTTATAATTAACGGAATTAACATTTTCTTTTGTTCATGAACTTATCTAATATTTTATATTTTGAAGAAAATAGTAATTTGTCTTCTTGGGCTGATTTTGATAGTTTTTAATCAGCAGACATTTAAAGTGCGCTGGGCACAGAAGGCAGCAGGAAGATTTATTTAAATTATTGAAATATTTATAGGTGGGGTTTTTTGTAATTTTATACTATCGATGCATTTATTCTTTGCAGACTAACTCTTAACGAAATAATATCAGTTCTAGAAGCACTATAATTTGAGCAGACATATTTATTACACCACCTGAGAATGGTAACTTTAATAATGAAGACAGTGGAAATGAGGATTCTGGGGACATAAATAATCTTGGTCGACGACAATTATCAGCTGTAACCGAGGTACGATGCACAGTTCCATCTGCAGAGAGCGTTTTGGAAACTACTGAAATTACCTCAATGAAACAATATGAACAGAACGAGCAACCGCTACCAGCTTCAGATGAACCGCCTGAAAAAAAGCTAAAATTGTAAATATGAAATGGATATCAAAAGACATTACTCCAAAGCTTGAGAAAGAATCAATTCCACCCGAATTTGTTTTCGATAAAAGTAATCCTTTAGAATTCGTCGAGATGTTTTTTGACGATGAAGTTTATGAACTGCTACGCTCAAGTGCAGAAAAGAATGCGATTGCCAAATCACAAATGAATTTCAGAGTTACAACTGAAGAAGTAAAGAATTTTATAGGTATTTTACTCTTATCGGGTTATAATACTGTCTCACGATACAGATTATACTGTGACTATAGTATAGATACTCATCATGCAGGAGTTGCCTCGCGCATGACTCGTAACCGGTTCGAAGAACCGCTACGTTACTTCCACGCAAGTGGCAATGGCAATATTTCTCCTGATGATAAATATGATGAATACCAGATGGCTTAAGTTTTTTCCTGGAGACAAATATTTATCTATAGATGAATCGATGATACCATATTTTGGAAAACACGGAACCAAGCAGCACATTCACGGCAAGCCAATTCGTTTTGGGTATAAAATATGGTCACTCTGCACACGACTGAGGTATCTGATTTTTGGTGAACTATATCAGGGAGCTAAAACTGGTTGTACAAACCCATATCTCGGAGTAGGTAGCTCTGTTGTCATGAACTTAATTTCGAAGCTTCCAGAGAAAGAGCATTACAGCTTTTATATAGATAACTTCTTCATATCTTTGCGCTTACTCGATAAAGTCAGCAAGATTGGTCACGATGCTACTGGGACTCTTCGCGCAAACAGGGTTGAAGATGCACCACTAAAAGATGCAAAAAATATGAAAATAACTGCAAGGGGCTCTTACCATCAAGTGACAGAGATCAAGTCCAACATAACTTTAGTACGTTATAACGACAACAATATCGTAACTGTAGCCTCAACGGAAAGCGGTGTTCACCCAGTCGGTGAGGTAAAGAGATGGGTTAATAATAAGCGCGTAGATGTTGATCAGCCGTACTGTTACCAAACGTACAACAAGTTTATGGGTGGAGTAGATAGCCTTGACCAAAATGTCGGAAAATACAGAATCGGAATAAGACTGAAAAGATGGTATTGGCAAATGATGTTTTCCATAAATGTTTGCGTTAATATGGCCGATTCCGTTGGATAATTAACTACTTCGTCTTTTTCCACAACGGTGCTTATTGACGTATAGGTTATTTCCTCACTTTGAATGCTGCATTGAATAACATTAGTGGTGTTCACCAAAGTGAGCAAGTGGCCTGACAATCTGGGAAAAGAGCAGATCAGCTCAAGCAACGACTGTTGTCAATACCACTATTATTTAGGTGATAGACATCCTTATTCTTCGCAGCAAGAATAGCTCGTTACTGAGCCTATAATTAATATTCCTAATTAAGAAACATTCTTTCGATAGGAGGTTCTCCTTTCAATGTCTCTAAGTTACAAAATTATCAGGCAATAAAATTCGTCTTAATCTCTCATTGATCCATATCCATACTTGTCGCGAGAATACCTCGGCTGCAGTGTATGTATGTTCGCCTTGCCACAATGATGACTCTTTTAGGCAAGCATTTATCTCGCCCGCTAGTGTTAATCCAGAAATTACAGGCAATGTTTGCGTTAAATCTCCTGAGAGCAACATCAATGCATTCGCGAATGGTTAAACGTTTCCAAACAGCAATTCTTTCACCTGGTAACAATGTCGTAGAAATTCCAGGCGAAGACCTAGCTAAGCTTATATAATTTTTGGAACGAACTGTCCCCAGAATCAATCTGATAAGGAATGTTATCCTAGTTCCTCCTGACGCATCCAAGAATAAGGTCCCTAGATATTTTCCCTTAGGCGATGGAACCGCCTAAGCCATTTGGCCGAGCTCGACAAAGAACGTCAGTCGTTTTTCACTGTGGCAGCTGACGCCAATTGGAAATGCCACCTGAAGCCAAATCCTTCTCCACTTGGTCTCTCCATTGCAGTAGGGGCCTCCCTCTTCCTCTGGTACCACCAGCGGATTGCGAGTTGAATACTTTCAGATCTGGAACGTCGGTTTCCATTCGAATGGCATGTCCAAGCCAAGCTCACAACTCATCGTTCCATCGTCTGCGATACTCCCCGTCGCCAAGGCGGAGATACCTGTAAATCTTTCGTAAGATCTTTTTCTCGAATACTCCAAGAGCCGCCTCATCGAATTTTGTCATTGTCTAAGCTTCTGCGCTATAAACCAGCTCGGCCATGATGAGTGACTTATAGAGTGTGGTTTTTCCCGAATTGCCTACTCAATTCAAAGTTGCACTTGTTGGCTAGAGTGAT
>NW_016168666.1:0-18843 GCF_001687245.7 Rhagoletis zephyria
CTTGTTTAGATTTTTTTTGTCTCATTTGCTCATATGGAAGAAACCCGCACCACACTTGGCAAAAATAAAAAATAAAAAATCAAAGTTTAAAATTTTGATGAAACTTTTTTTATTTTCTACAAAGTTTTGCCCATGGATTTACATGGGTTTTGTTAGACAATGAAGTGTATTTTAATTGAAAATTCTAAAAATAAATAAACTAACATAAGTGGCAGATAATATCAACTTAAAACTTAATGGTATAACCGATACTGCGCATTAAAATAAAATAGCAATAGAAAAGCTTTATAAAGTGGCATTTTCATAAAAGTTTTCGATTTATAACGCATTTTTCAATCTCTTTTATTAGACTACTTTAAAGCGAAGTCCATTGTTTTCCGCACATTTTATGAGAAAAAATGATCAAATGCATACCTTTTATAACGAAAATCTGTTCAAGGAACTGTAAATGAAATCTTAATGGTTTTAAAGAAATCTCAGTTAGATATGCAACGCATTTATAAATTAATAGGGCAATTTGTCTAAATGCGTAAGCGTCCCGTAACCATGTAAACCACGTAAACTTACTTAGTTTTGTGTGGAAGATTATTTACGAGGTCTACGCTGTAACGAGGCATTTACGCCGTTTCCATGAATACACATTAGCTCCGATCCAGTACTCCATGAACTTACAGGTTTTTACACGAACTTGCAGCAAGTTACAGGAAAAATTATCCCGTATCCTCCAAAAAATCTTTAAATGAGAGCGATTTTTGGAGAGTTGTGTAGAGAATGAAGTTGCAAGATTTTACCCGAATTTTTCCTTCTGGTAAAATTTTGAAAAGTGTCAAGCGATCACTGGTTGACGTTTTTACAGGAAAAATGCTATTTTTGTTCCCGTACTTTTTATTGTTACTCACTTTTAACTCTCCCTTCAGAGAGTAATTTTGACATTTTTACAGGATTTTGCACGAAAAGTATTGGATCAGAGCAATTATATTTTAGATGGAAACGGAAGCGCCGTAGGAATACCAAACCAGAGCTATTTTTTTTAATTAATGAAAAGGATGAATAACATTATCGGTACTTAACAGCAGCAGAATATAAGTCAAATGAAAACACATACATAGTATGTAGGTACATACTGTAAAAGTAGAATCGGCCCTGGTTGGCGAGTTCAACTAAATAAATTGCTTGTAAGTATTTGCTTTTTCCTGCTGGGTTTGATGTGTACATGACGAGTATATGCGCGCTTTTAGTTGTTCTGTCTCTGTATCTGAAGCCTCTTGCCTTTTTGGTTTTTGATGAAAATTATGTACATATGTAAGTATAATTTTAGTTACGTGGACATAGCTCACAAAATTCAAAATTATTAAGCATTTCAACAGCCATTCTAGCTCCTGCGGTTTGTGACCAAATACAATGCAGCTGCAAGCGTTAAACATATTCTTTGACAACGCATTAAGAGTAATTAAGTTTCATGAAATATTATCTTATTTTTAAGAGATCTGCATTTAACGTAAAACTTTACTGTTGCTTAGTTAGAAACAATTTTAAGAACTCTTTCACGTACTATGTGAGTATATGGAGATTTCATTTAATGAAAGATGCTAAAAGGGGAAAATATGTACCAAATTAAGCTTATTGAGTTGAGGGCCCAATACGGATAATTTGAATTAACGTCACGTATTTAATTCGGCGGCCTCTGTGGCTGAGTGGTTAGTGGTGCTTACTAACTAATGGACTTACGAAAATTAGTGCCGTTTTCATAGTTTAGAATTTACTCCCATTCGGTAGTTAACTAGTGAATATTGGCAAAAGTCACCAACTGTGGATCGGCTAAGTTAAGAAATAAGGGTAAAATTATTTAAAGTTAAATTAATTGTAACAATATGGGATCTACCGAAATGGTTTTGAAGGGGCTTTATAACTTAACTGCGAGTAAGATATAATTAAAGAAATTTGGTATGTGAGTAAGGTATTACTATATTGGTGTCAGACAAGAGAGCTTTAAGAAGGTAGTAGTGTGAAAATATTTTGGGTTGCCACATATTTGAGAAGTCGAATTAAACTATTTTATACCAAGTTACATGAAATATTAAAATTTTTTGTCAAATGATATGTTTGAGGGCTGCCCCAGTTTAAAAGGTTAAATTAAAATTATTTAATAAATTAAATTAATAACTAAATGATGGTTATCAATGGAAATGGGTTTAAAATCCTTTATTTCAGAACTATATCTAGGAGGGTTTTCTTACCTTTGGTAAATTTTTAGTGTCTTTTCCTGCCTATTTCGATATTTTATTGTGACCTTTTCACTTTTGGAGTGCTAAGAATCTATTCCCAGTGTGAGTTCGTCTTGCATTTTTTCTGGTTTTTTTTCTATTGACTGCAACTATGCAACTTCCTTATTGTCCATTTTCCATAAATGACCAACATATTCACATATTTTTAAAACTTTTTATACATTATAGCAGAACGTTTTCAGAATGCAATTAGCAATCAGTGAGTGCATCCCCGTTATTCGTACTTTTGTATGCGATAGTGAGCCTTATCAGTCTGCGAACAGTCAAATTAAGTGTGGTTAACCATAATTTGCTGTCAGCCACATACTGGTCCTTTTGAGTATTTGCCCAAAAACCCGCCGGCTATCTTTCTTTGTTTCATTTGCTTTTGATTGGAAATTTCGCTTTTAATCATCATTGCAGTGATGCGCACTTTCATTTCCAATTCAGTTGCAGTTATTATGTGAAAAAATTCATTTCCTTTTAACAATTTCACAGCAATGAAAACAAAAATTAATGGCATCATTTATGCGGAATGTGGCAGCATATCATCAATATAGTATAGTAGGCAAGACCAAACTAAAAAGCTGTTAACAGTAAAATACATAAAATATAAAACTAGCTTTGAATGCGTTTGGTGTGTGTTTGTAAATTTATTAGGAATTACCAATTTCGCCTTTGCAGGCAATAAAAGTTAAAAGCGTACTCTTTTTTTTTGTAGTTATTATTTTGAAATACATCTGCATACATTTGAACATAAACTAAAAAATTTTCAAATGCATTTTTAGTTCGCTAGAGATGGCTGCATATTTTGCTTAATTTCCTTCAACACAATTTATACTACATACTAAACATTTGATATCCGAGGCGAATGTAAAGTGATAGTCGAAATAAACGAAATATTGAAAAATTGCTTGCGTTATTTTTATGGGTTTATGTGATAATATTATTTCACCGGTATTATTATTAAAAAATTATTTGCAGTGCCAGTTATAAAACTGTTAGACCAGCGTTTTTCAAACTATGGTACGCGCACCACTGGTGGTACGCGATTCTCGCAGAGAAAAAAATTATAACTTTTTTTGGCTTAAATGGCACTGACAAATGCCGGCTAAAATTCTACTTTGATATAAGAGTACTATAAATTACCTCGTTTTGGATAATAAAAAAAAAACATTAAGCGTGACTGGTCCACTAAAGGTAGCAAGCTGCTTCAGCGAGTCGTATAATTTCTACATATAAAAGGTTCATGCTTGTGGATGCTTCACCAACCAGGGATTTGGTAAACTTAATAATCATGTCCATGGATAATTATAATTCCGCGGCCAACTTTATTACCACGTTATACCGACGCCGATACCATTTCTACGAAAAGTTGTTCTTTCTCATATAAAATACATGGAAACCTTTGAGCGCTTTAAGTGATCTTTAAATATATTTGGATTTCAAAATTAGAAAAATTGGGTACATTTTTTTCCGTATTGAACAAGCCTAGGGGGTGAGAGCATAAAACTTACGACTTTACCTTTTTTGTATGCGCCCCACCCTAATGTACAAACATACATATATTTTTTTTAATAGGAGACCACTTTCTCTTTGAAATGTTGTTTCTAAGAAGAAGCTTTTAATTTTAATAAAAAAAAATATTTGTATCTACGATAGTATACACTTATATTTTTTATGCGGTACATGCGTTCCTCTGAAAGCCGCATTTAAAAGTCCGCATAACAAAGTTATTTACTTTCATACAAAAACAGGGGATGCGTTCCACCGTTAAAAAAAAAACGCATAAAAAATTCAGTGAGGCAATATTTAGCAAAAAAGAAAGCAATTTATTTCTTCACTTCAACACTGAGAAAACTGAACTGAATGAAATAAATAAAATGTTGTCTGTATTTTAATCAAAAACAAAAAAAAAATACCATAATAAATACGTGATTATGTAAGAATACAATGACAAATTATTTATGTACGATATTAAAGTCTAATCTTAAAAGACCGAGTGCGTATTGGCCAGCTGTTAACTGTTAAATTTATTAAGCCACAAAGGAAACGGAAATTGTATACAGACGTGATTTGTGCAATAACTAGCTATTTTGTAAAGATTCGTGCTGTGCACTTTAGCTGCATAGAAAAAGTGTACATAAATATAAAATTTTACATATTTATTCGTACAACTGTATATACATTTGTATATTTATGAAGAGGATTATGGTTACATTTTACATATGTTTGTGGTAAAAGAAATATACATAGGTGTAGTTATACCAACACATAAATATACATACATAAGTAAGTAGGCAACTATACACTTAAATACAATACATAAACAATTTCATTGCACAAATCAGCAACTCATTTTACTGGTAACCGTTTTTTTTTGCTTTTTGCTAAAGCTATTTCTTTGTCCAATTATTATTATTTTTTTTTATACATACAAATAAAGGTGCTTTTTATGCATAACTACTAGTAAATACTCGCAATACTGAACATTTTGCTGCTCCAATGAATTATTACATTTAATTAAGTGCATATGTGCGCACACATGACCGCTAACATCATTAATCATTTTGCGGCAACAGTCTAACAGGATTTGCATTTTTTTTTTGTTTGTTTGTTTATTTCATTCAGCAATTCGTTGTATTCAGCCGCACTCCCCGCCATGGACCATGCGGAGTTTCCGAAAGTGCGTTGGCGGTAAATAATTGTTCATTAGAGTAAATTATTTTTGCCGTACAGCTTATCCTTTTTCGTATTGTACAAAGCATAATATAAACTTAATTTATTTAATTCATGCATTAAACAATTTAAATGTATTTATGAGTTTATTCAACAAAAAAAAAAAAAAAAACTATTTCTTTTGCATTCATTAGCAAAATTTTTTTGTATTGGTATTCGTATACTGACAAATACTTGGTTGATAATGATTATCATAATAGGATATGACACATACAATAATATGACGAAGAGGAAATTAATTAAAGTTGCTTTGTATTAAAACTTTAAAATGAAAGCGAAATAAATTGTGCTTGTATTAATCATTTAATATCACAATATTTTTATAAAAAGTAAAATTGAGATTCAACTTAAGGGCATGCAGATACTAGGGGAGGTGGAATAGCACAAACGGCAATGACGCCAATTTGTGCTATTTCCCAACTGAATGTGAAATAACACAAATTTTCTTTATCTCATTTTTCGTTGAGCAATAATAAATTCTGAAATATGTTTACAGAATCGAAATCGGTATAGCCGTTTGATCAGGCAAGGCGGTCTTATGAAAGACATTTCCCTAATTCCTAATTTCTGTAGAGGCGAAGATGGAAATCTGATAACAGACGTGCAGAGTATACTTAAGATATTTCTCAATACTTTTGAGTGGCGACCATAGTGACCCAACGAAGAGAACCCAGACCAATATAAAGGAACGATGATCACATCCCTCGTAGGACCGAGAGTGGGTGAGGACAGAGATAACGCGGCTTAAAAACAACAAAAATGTCAGTGCTGAATGAGAAAAATATAGAAGACTACAGGGGGTAGATGAAAGATTATTTTATAAAAGCATCAAGTACATACATACATATGTACATAAAATATTTTCATAAAAACAAATATCTTATGCTGGATTTCCGCTTGGCAGAAATTTTATTGACAAACTTGGGCATTAAAAAAATATTCTTGTCATTACATTAAACAAATTTAATGTAAATTGCTAGTAATGTTTTGTTGAAATAAATTTATTAATAACTACCCTGCCCACTTTTAGTTCATACACTCTTTGAAGCAAAAGATCTCAAGAGTACCACTAAAGAAAGAGATTATTCTAATATAGCTTCACTATCTAAGAGCAAATATAAACTGTACTTTCGGGACTTAACCTTTTGGTGCAAACTACTTAATTCACCCCAACTAAACGCTATGAAATGTGTCAAGTTATTCCAGTAGTACTCCTATGTACTACCGATTAAGCACAACTTCTCATTTTTCATTTTGCTCCCTTCCTCGTCCACTTAATTCTCCGCCACTGTGCTACGTGCTACTGTTCGGCAGCAAGCGATTCGTGTTGGAAATCAATTATGACACTTATTTTTGATTGCCTCCACCCACCCGTTAGCCTTTGTCACACCAAAACTGCATACTTAAATATAACTGCTAAGTTAATTATGTTAACCCCCTGCGAGTACATTCAACTTCACAACACTCGCATGCAACTCTCTTTGAAACGAATGTAATAACTGGTTGAGCGACAAAGCGACCGAAGAACACCCACCCGCCCAACTAGCGCACCAGTAAGTTGTTTATTTACAGTTGTTTGAGTAGCTTTTACATAAATACGCCCCTTTGACTAATTTTCAATTAACGCTAAATCCGAAACGTCGACAAATGAAGCCGATACGATGACTTGAGTAGACGATGAGTGGCCGGCCAGCTGGTTGACTGCCTAGCTAGCTGCCTTGCCTTGGTAAGGCTTCCCTTTGCAAACTTCTCAAAAAGCAAAAATGTAATAAAATAAAATTTAACGACTTTTTGTCGTGCCAATCCACTTGACCCCTGCACACAATCAACACATTTAGGGGTTTGTGAATATACATATGTATGTATGTAAGTATGTTTGTACCCGAGTACTTGGTGTTTTTCAATGTGCACCCTTCTGCAGCGCAAATTAGTACTCGTAGAAACTTTCAACTACCGTCATGCTCTATCAAATTTCTTACGGCTATGGCCTCTACGCTGCTGCCAAACCGATCGCAAATCGTTCTGCTATATGACTAATATGTATGTATGAAACTAAATCCCCCAAACCAAACGAATACGCGCACACTAACACACTTNTGACTAATATGTATGTATGAAACTAAATCCCCCAAACCAAACGAATACGCCCACACTAACACNCCACTGTGCTACGTGCTACTGTTCGGCAGCAAGCGATTCGTGTTGGAAATCAATTATGACACTTATTTTTGATTGCCTCCACCCACCCGTTAGCCTTTCTCACACCAAAACTGCATACTTAAATATAACTGCTAAGTTAATTATGTTAACCCCCTGCGAGTACATTCAACTTCACAACACTCGCATGCAACTCTCTTTGAAACGAATGTAATAACTGGTTGAGCGACAAAGCGACCGAAGAACACCCACCCGCCCAACTAGCGCACCAGTAAGTTGTTTATTTACAGTTGTTTGAGTAGCTTTTACATAAATACGCCCCTTTGACTAATTTTCAATTAACGCTAAATCCAAAACGTCGACAAATGAAGCCGATACGATGACTTGAGTAGACGATGAGTGGCCGGCCAGCTGGTTGACTGCCTAGCTAGCTGCCTTGCCTTGGTAAGGCTTCCCTTTGCAAACTTCTCAAAAAGCAAAAATGTAATAAAATAAAATTTAACGACTTTTTGTCGTGCCAATCCACTTGACCCCTGCACACAATCAACACATTTAGGGGTTTGTGAATATACATATGTATGTATGTAAGTATGTTTGTACCCGAGTACTTGGTGTTTTTCAATGTGCACCCTTCTGCAGCGCAAATTAGTACTCGTAGAAACTTTCAACTACCGTCATGCTCTATCAAATTTCTTACGGCTATGGCCTCTACGCTGCTGCCAAACCGATCGCAAATCGTTCTGCTATATGACTAATATGTATGTATGAAACTAAATCCCCCAAACCAAACGAATACGCCCACACTAACACACTTACACAAGCATACAAGCATATGGATAGAAAATTCCGAGCGAAGCAAATGTCAACAGTTAAACGAAAGCAGCTGGAATCCATTAAACTTATTGCTCAGCCAGGTGTTGTCGTCCATCGCCAGCACGTTTCGCTGGTGAATCATTGAACGCGCCCACCCGCGCGCTAGCCTTCAATGGTCAACGGAAGCGTGCCAAAATGCGATAACGGTGCAGAATGTCGAAAAGGGATATAATTCTAAGAAATTAGGAAACATGAACATTTGCTAGTGGCGCATAAAATATCATTGATTATGCTTGTAAGCACTACTATCTACCGATAAGCTTCTCTTGTACACACACTGCAGTAAAAGGGTTCGGCCAGTCAGTTCAAATACATAAACGTAATTGCTTTGGAAAGCTATGCGGGATCATAAAATGTCATTTAATGAATTCTTGTCTGACAGTTGTCTGGTATTTTCTGTGAAAATATTTCTTATTGCCGCAGCATGAAACTAGCGAAGAGCAAAAGCAATTGAAGATTATTTTTTTTTGAGCAGCAAATATTTGACTTTACTACGCTATACGAAGATATTTGCATTGGAATTAATAAACTCTCTATAGTTATTGCCAAATGAATTTATTACATTCATTTTAGTTGCCTTCATTGCTAGAAAAATCAGTGGTATGGAAGATATAACTTATAAAGCACCAATCTTAGGGACGTTTTCTGAAGTCACCTTTTACTTTAAAGCTCTCTTTATATTTAAAGTTTGGATTAAAAATAAAGCTAAGTCTAAAGGTAAGAATTTTTATTATCGGTTTTTGACGTATGTTTGTTTCTTGATTGTTAATCAATTTATAACCGATATTAAAATTTCTTACTTTAGACACAATCACAAAAGATACAGGTTAGTTGAGAAAATTGCCCTAAGTGATTTTCACTGTTGTGTGTGATCCCTGGTTGTTTTAGAACAATCGATGATAAATCGATCTGCTGTTTGTTTGAGATAGGGCATTTTTGAACCGAATTTTGAAATAGGGCTTTCTTCGCCCAAATTCTGAGATAGGATGTTTACTTAAGTGTTGGATTTTTCGGCATACAAAAAAAAAAATTATCGCCAATATTCGCTATCTTTGGTAGATCGTTGGAATAGCAAAGTAACTTGTTATAACTAAAGATCTGTTTATTTGGAATGGCTTCCGTATTTTTCCAATCTAACTGCAGCCATTAATGAGACCTCACAATGACCTCTCTTGGTCCCTAAGTCGATTTTAACGTCTGTGATGTAGACCTAAATTTTCTTAATACATATGTCCACTAAAGTGCGCTTGTAGAGAGTTGTCTGTCTTGTCTAATAGCATCTTAGAGCCTATTTTGCTTCGATACCTACATATATGTATTTGTGGAAGCACAGAAAAGAGGGACGTTAAGATGACGCAGTGAATTCGGTATAATACACGATTTCCTACTTTGTATGCTATTGCTTTCAAATTCGTTTGAATTTTATTGCGAAGTCTTTTGTAGAATAGCACTTCCGTCAAATATATACTCTGCCAAATGCAACTCTGTCATACTACCAGACAAAAGAAAACGCGCAACACACTCCACAAAAAAGTTCTAAAAAAGTCAACGGTAATTTTTAGCGACTTGAAACTTGCACATTTTATACCCGAGCGCACTTGTGCCCAAGGGTATTATAACGTTGCTCACATAACAGTTGTTTGTAACAGGCAAAACGAATCGATATAGATATAGACAAATGTATACATAAATGATCAGGATGAAAAGAGAAAACGATTAAGCCATGTCTGTCTGTCTGTCCGTCCGTCCGTCAGTCCGTCCGTCTGTGCACACGATAACTCGAGTAAAAATTTAGATACCTTAACGAAACTCAGTACGTGCACTTCTTTCTGGCATAGAACGGATGGTATTGAAAATGGGCAAAATCGGGCAATAACCACACCTACCTCCCATATAACGGTAATTTGAAGAAATACGAAAACTGCGATATTTTAGTAACTACTGAAGATAATTCACTCAAAATTTACATTTACAATAGTTTTTAGACGAAAAATAAGAATATTATAAATTTTTGGAAAATGGGCGTAGCCACGCCCACTTATGGTAACATGTGTATATCTTGGTAACCGCTGCACAATTTCTTCCAAACTTGGCACAGTTGTTGGCCTTGGTACAGCATACTAAATGGCCGAAAATTTTTAAAATCGGACAATAACCACGCCCATATCCCATATAACGGTAATTTAGAGAAATACAAAATCTTCGATAAATCAGTAAATATTAAAGCTAATTTATTCAAAATTGAATCTTGCAATAATTCCCACCAAGAAATACGTTTATGGTAAAATTTTGGAAAATGGGCGTGGCACCGCCCACTTATGATCACATATATGTATCTCGGTAACCGTTCTACCAATTTGTACCAAACTCGGTATGGATATTGTGCTTGCCACATAAAAGCAAAACTTTCAAAATTATTGAAATCGGACTAAAATTACGGCTTTTCATATAACGGTAAATTTTAGAAATGCTTGAAACCTCAATATTTCGAAATTTTAGGACGCTAATTTACTCAAAATTTATACATCCCGGCTTACCATCTAGCGGTAGCCTTCGGAAAGGTGAAAAACATATATTTAATATTTGCGCCGGGTATTCAATATCCGGCTCCGCCTGAACTTAGACTTTCTTACTTGTTTGTATTCAAATTGAATGGGTTACAAAACTGCATACTCGAAATTTGTTTAGAAATTCTGAGTAAAAAGTTGAAATTCATTTGAATTTTTCATTCTATGTTTTCATAAGTAGTTATTGAAAAAAATTGTTGTGAAAATTATTGTAAATATTTTATTAGAAAAAGGTGTACAGTTTCATTTGACGCCTTGTGTATTGCATCAAACAACAAATTTTCTAGCTGAAAACCACCAACTTATTAAAAGACTTGTGGCCTTTTCTATAGCCGTTGTTGCTTGGTAGACGAAGAGATATATTCCGCTATTAGAAGGCTGACGTTCCAATCTGCTCCGTACGGACATCGGATATGTACCCTTCTAAGTACCCGAACCGGCGTAGTATAGTGAATGCTAATATCTAAATTAATTTTGATTCCATTAAGTCGACCCTTTATTAATTCACCAACACATTGGAAGAAAGAGTCGGCGTTAACATCCGACGTAAATTCGCAAATAAGTTTTTCAGTTTTAGCTGAAATTGTCATATATGTAGCTCCAGTGCCACATGAGACGATTAGCTGTAAGCTACAAATACAATCAGTATTTATTTGATACGACTTCCGAAAACGGATGCTATGCTATGCATATACATATGTGTATGTAAATATGTATATACGCATGAATATTCTTATTTACTGCCTCCTGCACGTCCCAAAAATACAGTTGAGTTTGCGGTTTCAACTCGAAATCGCGCAAATGGAACAAAATATTCCAAACTTTTGGAGTGCATGAAAATCACTACTCGTTTGCATTTCGACAAAAGCAATTGCATAATGAGAACATAATTTGTTGCATGTTGTATGAGTGACTGTGCAACACAAGGCAAAAATTGTCGGCAACGTACCACCGGAACATCTGTGCTTTTCTATATACACAACGCGAGTTCAGTACATCCATATGGTTTTATGCAGTCATTCGCTTTCATGCCACGCACGTATACATATGCACTTATATATTTATTTAGTACATACTAACATAAATATGTATGTACATATGTAGCTGGGAATGGCAGAAAGGAAACGCGTGTCAGTGCTTAAAAGTTGTAGCGCCTACCGATAATGACAGCAACATGGCAACAGTAAAAAGAGCAATAATAGCAATAAGAACAACAATAAAAAAAACAATAATCGGTTCTCGGTGGTACGTGTGACGACATCCTCCCTTGCGGCATTCCCTACTACATACATATGTACATGCGAATACAATGATGTTCAGCACTGCATGGCGTTGCATATTGTATTTGAAGTGATATGCGAAAAGGAAATGCTGGCGCTTGTATTTTCCGTAAATAGCAGCAAATGACAACAACAAAGAAAGCATGTATGAAATACAACTACAACAGCAGCGAACGGAATATAAATAACTAAAGGCTAAATCAACTGGAGGAGGGTTGGTACTAACTACACAGAGATAAATAAATAAACATACTTATTTGTATATGGACTTGCTTTGTTGGTGGGTGCGTTTGCAGCAATGAATGAATCTGCTGCGGTGTAGGCATGTACTCGTATGTATGAAAGAATATGTTTGCATACGTTATAATGCAAGTGCAATTACAAGTGCTAAAAATCTTGCATACCTACCTTTGTACGTGTCTAAAAAAAAAAAATAAAGTACATATTTGCATGCATATTTACGTACCATATACAGCTGTTGCAAACAACGCACACATCCCTATATATACACAGTAAGGATAAATTTAGCTATTAATAAGCGCTCTTATGCGATATGTATCTATATTTGCACATGTAAATAATGCTATTTTCTGATGCGTTCTCATATATGATACATACGTATAGATGCAAAAACNCGTGTCTAAAAAAAAAAATTTAAGTACATATTTGCATGCATATTTACGTACCATATACAGCTGTTGCAAACAACGCACACATCCCTATATATACCCAGTAAGGATAAATTTAGCTATTAATAAGCGCTCTTATGCGATATGTATATTTGCACATGTAAATAATGCTATTTTCTGATGCGTTCTCATATATGATACATACGTATAGATGCAAAAACGTAGCGTTTACATATGCAAATATAACATATCGTGTAAGAGCGCTGTAAGAAATAGTAACTACTTTGAAGACATTTGAAGATTTCGTATATTTGAAGACATATCTATGTATAATAGTTGCTTAAAATATAGTATGCGTATACATATGTACATACATTTATATATAAGTAAGTTTGTAAAAGGGGCGGGAACAACCCTAATGCGTGAAATTTTTAATCAGCCAGAACTTCGGAACTATAACTCACATGAGATCGATATTTTGTGTGAAAAATTTACCAAAATATGCGCTTATAGTTAACTGAAGGGGGATACATAATTTCTATTTAAGAATTGGAGCGCCTTTTATGCTTCCCTCATTACCTTGATCCATCTAACCACAAAAATATTACAAGATTGGTAGTAAAGAAAATGATGACGCGGCAAAGTAAAAGATGTGTGTTCTGTCAGGAGTCCCATTTATTCGCACAGACCTTCCTTTTGAATTTAAAAGGCTTCATTCAGTACTCTCTGAGGTTTTATTATGGCATGTGATAAATAAATCGCAAGGTCAGACGTTAAAGCTGCAAAAGCCCCGTTTTACCCACACGAGTGGGATGTCCGAATAGTATTTATTTATTTGGGCTTCTGCATCGCACCGTAAAATTAAAAGTATTTTGAATAAGGAGGTGTTAAATTAAATAAAAGAAAGCTTATATTTCCTTTAATTTTTGGTAAACTGAACGTTGTTCTTACTGTTTTATATTTTTAATTGTTTGCCCCAAACTACGTCGGGTGTGGAAAACAAAAAATCTATGTATCTATAAAAATTTGGGGACTTGTAATATGAATTCTTGAATATTCCTTTACATGGCTAATGAAATTTTAGAAAAATAAGTGCAAGTTTAACGCGGCTAAAAATCGCGTCGATTTTTGATACTTTTTTGCTAATGGATGTTTTCCATACAAACATGAATTTGAATAGAAGGTGCAAGACCATTCGCAAAAAAAATGAAAAAAAAATCAACGCCAGTTTTTATAAAGTGCCCTTTTTATATGAAAAAAAACGTTGTTTAAAACTTGCACTCATTTGACTAAAATTTCATGAGGCATGTAACTGCATACCCAAGAATTCAGGTTAAAAAGATCAAAATTTCGATGGAATTTTTCTGCATTTTTCTAAAGTTTGTATTAAGTTTGCAAATTTGATTGATATGTAAAAACACATATTTGGTATCGGTTAAAGCCCGAAAAATATTTTTATAAAAAATAACAAAAAAATGAACTTGAAAAAATGTTAGATATTAAAAAAAAATCACAATGCACACACATAAAAACATTTATACACATATGTATATATGTATGTATGTATATATACATATTCAGCCTTACATATGGCGCAAGAATATTTTGATTCAAATTATCGCCTGTGAAAATTGAATAATGCAAACACGCGAAAAGTAAACGATTTCGGGCGAAAATGGGGATTTGCGCAACCTTCGATAGCGAGGGGAAACAAAAACTCAAAATGGGGTATGAGAAAATTTTTGCTATGGGATTATTTTGCGAGTTTGAAATTTTCATTTCCTTTACTTATACTTTCATGTTCATATTTAAATGTTTGCAAAAGTTAGTAAATCCACTTTTTTTGCACACTGCACTAAAAAAGGCGCTAACGCAAAATGCAAATGCAACGGTGCGAACGATGTGAAATTGCAAAATGCTATCAATAACAAACAGCCTAAAAAATCAGAAATTGCATTTAAATTTAAACCAGAGATGGGCAAACTCACACTATCTCACACATGCGTTTGTATGCGGTGCAGCGAAGTCTTGCTCAACGGCCAGTGCTCGGACTATGCCACATTTTTGAAAGAGATTCCACGTTTTTAGCTAATTTACATTCTACTACATTTACCGCCATAAGCTAAAAAACTACCAATTCTTGAAACCTTTTTTTTTTTTAATTTGCTCATTCTTCTATATCTAACTACATATCTGTTTATTTTTTGCGAATGCACAATTTTGGTGTTAAATATTCAACAGGTAGTAGCAGCATGGCAGCTGATCTCGTTTTTTCAAATTATTTGGTCTCTAAAATTACAAATATTTGCTATTTCTTTTAACAAAAAATTTTAATTTTCAAAATCTATTTGCATGTTAAACCTTTTTTCATACAAAATATCCGATTGAAAACCAGTTTTTGGTACATTCGGCCAACTCAGGAGCCTCCACGGCTGCTGCTGTTGACAAAATTTACACATATCGACATACATGCCTAAAGTCAGCTCGCTACACAACAGTTTCCAAAGGGCAATTAACTGCGGTCCATGTTAATATTTCACAACAGTGCCGCTAAGGCCTAGCCACGCCTCACACACCGCCAGTGGATGAATCAGCTTATAGACTTCAGCATGTCTGCAAGCATGCAGAAAAGTGAGTGCTTTAAATCGCGCCACCTGTGGCATTAAGTCACAACATTAAATATCCACATAAAAAATTTACTTCAGATTCCAAAGCAATTCAGTGGCACACCAACGGCGCTTTGCATGCACCACACACACACATACATATGTATGTATGTGTGCGTTGCCATTGCATGTACCTACTTCTTATGTACTCATGCATTCAAACAGAAATCAAAAACTCGTAAAGCATTGAAAGCACACCGGAAATCCACCATGTTGACTGCATTTTTACGACTATTACGACTATATCGTCGGGCTTGCGAGCGCGCGTTAGTATGTACATACATATTTACCCCTCATGCCCATCGTAATGGCAATGCGGACTTCTGCTCTGAATGAATGCATTTGTGGCAACAATCGAGCGCGCTTAACAACAACAGCATTGAGGGCAATGTTGCCACCCACCGCGTTCCAAGTATCATTATAGTGAATATCTACCATGCCGTTTGCCGTGAGCTGATGAAGGTCTAGAGTGTTGAGTGTTGAGTGTTGAGTTTTGAGTCGTAAGTCGTAAGTCGTAAGCCGTGTGTCGCCTTTATCCGACTCACAGTCAACTGCATGACATCTGGGTAACACATAAAATCGCCTTTTATGACTTTTCTTTGTTGGCTTTTCTTTTGCGGTGGACGCTTTTCTTCTTCGAGACAGAGGTGTACTCAATGGGGATACTCAAGGCCACTGCATCGACGTGCAGTCGCTTATATGTATGTATGTACATACATACAACTACATTAGTGCGCTTCTCAGCTTTTGTCGTCCTCTTTTTTTATGAGTAGATGTGAATAATTTTTTTTATTTTTTCCGCTTTGGAGTTTGTTCTTTCACTTTGGTGTAGTTTTTAAATGGTTTCCGTTTTAGCGACGTGCTACTTCCCTCCATTTCCTGCATTAGCACGCCTTCTCTTTTCGTGCTCGAGATTTGGCACATGATTTCTCGTCTGTCTGTCCGCCCTAACATTTATTGGCTCGTAGGTTCTCCTTTATGCCATAAAGCCATAAACAAATGCAACAAGCGCTATTAAATCAAATTCCATGCGCATTCATGTACGCGTACGGGATGCATGCAAGTTTGCATGTGCATAAGTGAGTGAAGAGCAATATATACATACTTAAGTTGATGTATGTACATATGTACAGTGAGTGTCGGTCAAAATCGTACAGTAAGTTTTTTCCTAAATATTTTATTCTACTTAAATTTTATAAACTTTTAATAAGGATATAGCTCACACTGCAAAAAAATCCATGAAACTCAAAATATCGTTGTAACAATTTAAAAAAATTTTCAAATTTTCATCACAATTTCACACCTACTATTCAAATATTTTTTTTTGGTATGCAGTTCAATTTTAGTATAATAAAAAGTAGGTTTAAAGTTCCAAAATTTCGCTGATTTTTGAAAAATTTTTTTTCGAGGGTTTTGGGAATTTTCTTCCATATAAAAATAGATTTTGTTCATACCTTATATGGAAGAAAATGTGCAACATCAAAATTTTTTTGTAATAAAATTTAAATACAACAAAATATTTTTAAATAATGGAAAAAATAATGTACGATTTTCACTGACACTCACTGTATGTATGAACGGAAAAATGTGTGTATGTATGTACTAGAGACCTGCATGAGTAAGTAAAAAATACATAGCATTTTAATAATCGCCGAGCATGAATAGGAACGACGCAAATACTTGAATTTAAATTTGGCATTGTTGGCAACGCAACGCTTTACTTCGTAGTAATCGGATATTTTTTCATGCCATCATTTTCATCTGGGACTTTTACGTTGAGCGAAGTTCAACTTGAAAAAGGGTGTCGCAATGTAAAAGAAATTGTACGAGAAAATGTAAGTGCTAAATAAAATAAAATCGGGCGAATATTTCACGATTGGAGCGACTGATTCCAGTGACGTATGGAAAAGCTTAGAATAAATTATAAATGCCAGTACCTTCGAAATAGTGCTGCATATTTTATGCGAACGTTGTAAGAAAATATTTAAGTTTGGAAAACGAAGTAGTCCTTCGAATTTAAAATAGCACACTTGCTACAAACGATTAAGCGAAAACGAAATTTAACACAGACAAAGAGCAGAAGACCACACGATAAGTGTCAAGCTAGGAACAAAAAAATTTCAATCGACGATAATCTGCCGCATACTTACTTACTTACTTACTATGGTAAGCCGTAGACTACTAAAAGTACACGCTTCTGAAGGTGAAATATTCGTCATGTACATGAAGAATGGTGCTTAAAACGAGCCTTAGATAAAAGAAAAATACTTTTACAACTGATCAAGTATCAAATATAGAAAAATGCGATTTATAATCGCATCGCTGTACCCATAAAAAGAATACATACTTGTGCTCTAACTCACACCATGCAGGTCTCTAGTATGTACATACTTAGATGAAAATTGAGTCTATTAATCGAAAACTCTTCAGGTTCTTTGATGTTTAATGCAGCAAATGATTCTCAGAATTTTGTTAACTTGCTATTTGGATAAACACACGTTTTATGAGTCCAAGGTGGAGCAACACATGTGATAGCTATTATCCGAGGATTAGTAAAGCTTTATGTACGCAAATTTCAATCATATCATTATGAGTTGCCGCGTGTGCAGCAGGGAAGGCTAAACAGGGTGTTTGGCAATGTTTTCTGCGAATAACTAAGTTAATAGCATTATGGGGCTAATAATGACTATAAATATGATTCAACGAACTTAATTGTAGAAGTGCGGTACTTTTTGGAAATAAAAAATTCATAACTACGAGTATTTTGCATAGAATTTTTCCATAATAAGGTGGAAGTTGGTCGCGAGTTTTCCCTTTCTAGTAAAAAATTGAAGAAAAAAGTACATACTTTGTGTGGAAAAAATGCGTAGTACCTTTAAGGGGCTACACAACTGAGAACGGACAACCTAAATCTTTTTATTTATTAATTTTTTTTGTGATAAAAATTTGTTAAATTGTTATACATTTTGCAAAGTTTGAAAATCGGTCATAAATGGTTTTTGTTATAGAATTTGCTATATAGCCATAAAAATATTATGAATATTAAATAAAAGAAGGAAACCTTCAATACTGAGGATCAACAGAGGGCATTACTCAAGATGCTGGAGCAGCTACGATGAGCTACTGCCTTTGAAAATAGTGGGGAACTTAGAACCACCCCCACTATGATGGAATTTAACTCCATGCTCAACAAAAGTCTGCGGTCAAATTTTGGGGCATAAGGTACTGAACGGAGCATAGGGGTGTTTCGAGCACTCCTGAACTGCATATATTACAGGATCTCAGCGCAAAGGGTTCCAACTGAAACTATCTAACTAACTAAAAGGGCTACATGTGGTCTGCAACCGGCAAAAATGCTAAAAGTCTACTACAATTTGTTAAAATTAATCAGGTTTTGTCCCAAAGAAATTTTCGAATTTCAAATTTGTGTTTGCTATCGTTACAAAACGGACGCAGCGATGACAAGTACAACTACTTATGACACTGCTGTTTTCAATTTAGTAGAAGAATGTGAATTAAAATCATTGCCCTAAATTTAAGTAGAAGACGCGCACAAGTTCGATTACGGGGCAGTTATTAACATTTTAACCAAAGTTGACACCAAAAGAAACTTTTTCGGTACCAACCAACTCTCTACTATTCAAAATGAAAAGGGAACTTATTAAAGA
>NW_016168667.1:0-6657 GCF_001687245.7 Rhagoletis zephyria
GCAAACTATAAGGCTCTATAACCCGGAGCTACCTACCGAAAATTGGAAGGTGGTAAAGATCAACGAAAGCGGTAAAGCGACGATGCAAGTTTTCCTGCTTCTAAATAAGGACTCCATAGAGTTGCTGGAGCAAAAGAGCGGGGTCATATGGTACGGCTGTGACATTACCAAAAATAAGGTCTACAGCAGAGGTAGAGCCGGAAGAGGCCAACAGCGACGTGGAGATGGAGGAGGAATCCGAGCAGGATGATCCGATGGACGACCTGACCGGGGGTTATGCCTAATCGACGTCTTCGCTGGGGGCCGGACTCATGCTTCGGCTTTATACGGAGGAGGAGGTGATCGAGATGTCTGAAGACGCGGTCAACTCCACCCTAATAGGCGATGGTGAAGGTACGGCAGATTAACCTTCACCACTGTAAAGCAGCTTCAGCTGCACTGCTGCTCCATCTAACAGCTAGAGGGGCAGCCGACATCGTCCTAATCCAAGAACCTTGGGTGGTGGGACAAAACATTTGTGGGCTGAAAGCGCCGGGCTACAGACTGGTAAGTGGAGCCTCAACGGGGAAACCAAGGACGTGCATATTGATAAGTATCGCACTAAAGTGTCTCTTTCTTCCAAAATTTAGCGACGAGGACACAACAGCGGTCAGTCAAGGTTTAAACGGACGACCAATTAAGATGGCATCCATGTACTTAGCGCACGACAGGGAGGTGCCAACTATCTGCATTAAAGACCTAGTGGCCAGCACGAGGGAGGCGCTAATTTTGGGAGGTGATGCGAATGCTCACCATCACACCTGGGGTAGCTCCGATGATAACGAACGGGGTGAGTCACTTTTTAATTTCATACTTAGCTCCAAGATTGTTTGTGCAAATAGGGGGAATGACCCCACTTGTGTTACAATATCCCGAAGGGAAGTTCTGGACGTTACCCATATCTCTGAGAAAGTGGAATGACTGGTCGGGAAGTGGAAGGTGCTCGAGGAGCACTACTTCTCCGAGCACCGATATATCAAATTCGAGGTAGTAGGGGGAACGCCCAAGGCTCCTCTAACTAGAAACTTGCGAAATGCCAACTGGCATAGGTATCGGAAAGAGCTGGATAGGCTTTTGCCATAAGATAGAGAGCCGGCTACTCCAGCAAACCTAGAGGAGCTGGAATACCTTGTCGACCATTTTACGGGGGCCTGCAGTAAGGCAATAGACATTGCATGCCCCAAAAAGCAGCACCGGGGTAGGAAAAAGCCACCCTGGTGGAATGAAGAGATCAGGAGTTCACGCAAGAACTGCAGCAAAACTTTCAATCAGGCTACTGCGTCTGATAGTGAGGGACATCGGGAGACCTACAAGACAACGTTACGGGAGTACAAGAAGCTGCTAAGAAGGTGGACGGGGTGGAATCTATCTCAGAGGCAGGCAGGCTCAGAAAGATACTCTCAGGTGCTGCCCAGAAAGCCGCAGGTTGCTTGCAAAGAACTGACGGCTCCTGGACTGAGACCGAGGAGGAATCACTGGATCTGCTTCTCTGCACACACTTCCCGGGTGCCACGGATAGCATGCCAGTACAGCCACATTTAACTGGAGATCTTTCGGTCGCTGGAGATTTCCTCACTAGGGTAAAGGTCATCTGGTCTATTGGGAAATTTCAGCTAAGCTCAGCGTGGCTACACGCTATAATTAGGGGAATATTAGCTCTTAACCATATCCCTAGAAAGTGGAGGGAATCAAGAGTGGTGTTCATCCCCAAGGCAGGGATGTCTCACAACAACCCAAAGGATTTCAGGCCCATCACCTTGTCGTAATTTCAATAGAAGGTTATGGAGAAACTGGTGGAGGTCCGTATCAGAGAGTCGGTTAATGACGGACTCTCTACTACACAACACGCTTATACGAAAGGTTGATCTACAGAAACAGCGCTACATGAAATAGTGTAGCATATAGAGAGATCACTTGACATCAAAGAATATACGCCAGCAGCTTTCCTGGATATAGAGGGCGCCTTTAACAACATCATGCCGGGCGCGATAACGGCAGCACTGACGGGCCTGGGCATCGACTCGCGCTTAGTTGCGCTCGTTAACCAAATGCTGAAATGCAGGGTGGTTCGGGCGGACCTGGCGGGGGTATCGCTGACCTGGATCGTAGAGGGGCACCCCGCAAGGGGGAGTCCTATCCCCTCTATTATGGGTCGCAGCGGTAAACTCACTGCTGTGTGGCATGGAGGGGGGTGGCTGTAAGGTTATTGCGTATGCGGATGATCTTGCACTAACAGTAAGTGGGAAATTTCCACCGACTTTATGTGACATTATGCAGGTAAAACTGAAGTCGAGAGGTGGACAAAAAATAACGGGTTAGGGGTAAACCCAAGCAAGACAGAACTTGTACTGTTCACAAGAAGGTACAAAATCCCCCCATTGATAACACCAAGGCTGGCACAAACCACAAAAATTAAGCGAATCTGCTAAATACCTGGGGATAGTCCTGGATAAAAAACTAAGCTGGATTCAAAACACCGAAGAGCGGGTGCGGAAGGCCACGGTTGTCCTATACAGCTGCAGGAGAGCAATCGGCCAGTGGTATGGTGGCCAGTGCTGGAGAAGAAAGTAAACAGTATTGAATTACAAAAAGTGGAGGGAACGGCCCTGATCTGCATTAGCGCTGCTCTCCGCACAACACCTACTATGGCAATGAATACGATCCTTAACATCATACCCATAGATATTATGGGATGACAATACGCTGCGTTTGCAGCCCTAAGACTACAGGGGCTTAAAAGCTGGAAAGCGGCTCGTTGTAGTCACACTACAATTCTGAGAAACCGACAACTACTGAGTACAACGGACTACTGTGTATCAAGGCTCACTTTCACTAAGGGTTATAGCGTTACGTTACCTAGCAGAGAATCAAGGCTCGAAGGAGTTCCCGGGTCAAGAGATGCCATAAGATTCTACTAGACAATAGGGTCTACTCGGAGAAACTGGGAATAAAAAGATCATTCCGACTACCTGACCACTGTAGTGTCTTTCAAGCCGAATTGGCAGCCATGCAAGAAGCCGTTGACAGCCTATAACTAGCTGTTATCGCCACTACGGATATATATATATATACTCAGACAGTCAGGCGGCCCTTATGGCATTTGACTCTGTCATCATAAATTCGGAAACAGTTGCCAACTGCCGCAAATCACTTAACGTGATAGCGGAGCAGTTCGCTTTGCACCCGGTATGGGTATCGGCGGGGCACAGTGACGTACCAGGAAATGAAAAGGCAGAAGAGCTTGCAAGGGCGGGTACTTCCTCTCCACTTTCACCAGCCTGGAAGAGGATGGGTATGCCATTCGCTTCCTGCAAGCTCTTACTAAGGGAGAACTTCCTTGAAGAAGCAGCCTCCAGATGGGAGCGCACTGAAAACTGTAATACAACGAAGCTTGCATGGCCAAAATGGGATGTACGGAGATCGAGGGAAATTCTCACTCTATCACTGGCCATTGGTCTGTTCACAGGACATATCCTGATAGGAAGGCACGCAGAACGCCTCGGGGTTAGTCACAACGACTACTGCAGGAGTTGCCACGACGAAGAAGAGCCTGAATCAATAAGGCACTTACTCTGCGATTGCCCAGCACTAGGCAGGAAAAGACAGAAATTCCTAGGTATAGGTCTTCTAGACGATCTAAGCGCGACTGCTAAGTTTGGAATACGGCAGTTGCTAAGGTTCGCAGACTCCACGAACTGGTTTAAGGAGTAGGGGTTCTTGGATCCATGTCGTATTACAATGGGCCCTGATCGGGCCTAAGTGTGCTGGCGCCCTCTGGGCCTAGCAGCCACTTCAACCTAACCCAACAGGCATGTTAACTGATTTTAATATTGAGTGATAGCCAGACAGCTCTCAAGGCCCTCTCATCATTTGAGGTCAAGTCCTCCTTGGTCCTTGAGTGCATTGATAAGCTTAACAGCCTGACGGAGTACAATGGCATTCAATTAACTTGGGTACCAGGGAATTGCTGGCAACGAGGAAGAGGACCGACTAGCTAGAATGGCAGTCGCCTATAGGGCCTGAGCCCTTCCTAGCGATTGGATCTAGCAAAATCAAGGAAGAGTTCAGGAAGGAGAGGAACAGGCTAAGGAATCAACACTGTCATAACACTACAGGTCTACGTCAGGCTAAACACCTACTGGGAGGACACTACCTTACAAGGTATAGGGCAACCATTAACCTCCCCAAGAAAAGGGTAAGGTTAATAACAGGTTTTCTGACGGCTCACTGTAGACTGAGAGTTCACCTGCATAAGCTGGGCATCTGGCCAAACGACCTATGTCTGACTGAGGAGATTCCTGTGCACCTGCTTCGCGAGTGTGAGGCGGTCGTGAGAAGACGGGAGAAGTAGCTAGGCCAACTCTGGCCAAGTGAAGAATTGATACAACCGCTAACCCCTGGGGATTTCCTAAATTGTTTGGGTTCTCTAGGATTAGATGAGGTACTCTAAATAGTTGAGGGCACAATAGATCTCTTGGTCGCAGTGCATACCTCTATTTTCTATGGCTTCTATCTTAAGCATTTTCTGCAAATCGTACGATTTCAAATCCAAACCTATTTCGGAAGATTTATAACCAAGAGGGAAAAATTTGACACTAAATCTATGGATGTAAAGTAAACGATGTGTTTCTAGCAGTTTCCATTTGAATCATTTAATACTTCGATTACAAATGTACAATACTTTAAAGTAACAAAGGTACCGTGCCCGTGGACCTCGGTGTAGTAAAATTTAATGTGGCATACTGGCCAACTAAACAGCTCTAGCTAAACAAACTTCAGTAAAACCACAAGGTGTCCAATTACCACAATGAAAATAAAATATATTTTAAGATGAGCCCACGCCAGTTATCACTACACACTACAGTCAGTCAATAAAGATTAGGTACAGCGTTTTTTTTACAGTACGGGCCACTATTTTTTAAATATTTTATTTTTCGCAATTTTTTTATAAAAATATGGTTAATTCTACAGCAAAAACCCCCAACAGCAAAGTTCCAAACCTTGTGCAAAATTAAAGAAAATTCGGCAAAATTTCATTCAAATATTGCACTTTCTATTTGCGCTCTCTAGAAAGAAGTTGAGTATGCAGTTTTTTAGCCCATTCAATTTTAGTATAACAAAGTGCAAGTTTGTGGTGGCTAGGACTTACCATTGATTTTTAGGAATTTTTTTTGTTGAAGGTGTCGCTCATTTTCTCCATATAAAATAATGTTTGATAAGTTTTTTATATGGAAAAAATGTGCGACACCTTCAACAAACAAATTTCCCAAAAATCAATGGTAAGTCCAAGCTTCCTCATACTTGCACTTTATTATACTAAAATCGAATTGGCTAAAAAACCGAATACTCAAATTTTTTCTAGAGAGCGTAAATAAAAAGTGCAATATTTGAATGAAATTTTGCAGAATTTTCTTTAATTTTGCACAAGGTTTGGAACATTGCTTTTTGGGGTTTTTGTTGTAGAATTAACCATATTTTTATAAAAAATTTGCGAAAAAATAAAATATTTAAAAAATAGTGGCCCGTATTGTAAAAAATTCGCTGTACTCAAACTTTATTGACTGACTGTAAGTGCTTAAAAAATTAATCAACAAAAGAGTTAACTACAAATTCAAAAAAATTTCAATAACAATGCAACAATCTATGCGTGGAATTTTTTATCAACTATAACCAGCGGAACCAAGTCACATGATTTTGAAATTTGATATAGTCATATCTATGGTAGGTTCTTATGTTAAGGATTATATAAATGAGTTCGTATAAAGACGTGGGGCGAAACCCGCGGGTGAAAGCTAGTACGAAATAAAAACAAGACGTCGTTTAAAGTACAAAACCGCGTATCGTCATTCTGCAAAACCCCGTAACTGACATTGGCTGCCAAAAATTGGATTTGCACACACAAGCTCTTGGCTCAATCCTTATCCATTCGTCCTGAAATATACCCGCCAGAAATGCGATTGCTTTATAAAAAAGAGAACCATTTTGAAATATGAGTGTTTCTGCGCTCTAGAAAATAATTTCTACAACTTTACATAGGCGGCTTTGCATTTTGCTGATACGCGGTTTTGTATTTTGTTGATACGCGGTTTTGCACTTTAAACGACGAAAAGCTTTACTCACCTTACCATCAACTCAAAATGTAACTTTAATTAATTTAGCACTAACTGATAAAAAAGCGATAACTCGAAAAGTTGTAAAAGTTGTAATAAGATTTGCCTAACAACAGCAATCTAACTCAAAAGAAATCTGTTTTGGTTACGGCGCGCACTTGTGTTCTACTTAAAAAAGTGTATACAACTAGAACACATGAACCAACTAACAAGATCGGAAAAGAATGAAAAAGTAAATTTCTGAGCGTTTTTGACATGTGCCTAAGAATGGAAACAAAGAAAACGAAAAAGGCGCGGTGATTGAGTGCGATTAAATTGGTATTTATTATAAAATATACGAAGTGAAACTTGATGACAATTAGCAAAAAAAGTTCATAAAATGTGGTTTTCATGATTGAGACTATTTTATAATCGCATATCATCAGCACGGGTCGATTTTTCAATTCCAACGTTTTAGCCACAAAAACGAATCGAGATAGATATAGACAAATGTATACATAAATGATCA
>NW_016168667.1:7990-18841 GCF_001687245.7 Rhagoletis zephyria
GGGGTAGCGTACCTAACGGAGGTCCTCAACTTGTCAATGGCCACTCTCATCATCCCAGACATCTGGAAGGTGGGGAGAGTGGTCCCACTGCTCAAACCGGGGAAACCTGCCAACAAAGGAGATTCGTATCGGCCGATAACACTCCTTTCCCCGGTAGGGAAGACACTCGAGGCCTTGCTGCTCCCGTATTTCACGAACCACCTGACCCTAGCGAAGCATCAGCATGGTTTCCGTAAAGTGCACAGTACAACAACAGCACTTAACGCCATAAATACTCAGATAACTCGTGGTCTTAACCGTAACCGTCCCTGTGAGAGAACGATTCTAGTAGCGTTGGACTTGTCAAAGGCGTTTGACACTGTCAGCCATTCCACGCTACTAGAAGATATAGAGGCTTCATCTCTCCCACAGAGCCTCAAACGGTGGTCGGAAAATTATCTGAGTGGTCGACACTCGTCGGTAATGTTTAAAGACAAATCGAGTAAACTCAGAAAAATAAAACAGGGGGTTCCACAGGGTGGTGTCCTTTCCCCGCTACGGTTTAACTTTTACATTTCAAATCTCCCTCAACCACCAGAGGGAGTGTCAATTGTCTCTTAAGCCGACGATTGCTCGATCATGGCGACGGAATTGATGACCTGTGCTCGAAAGTAAACGGGTATCTCTGCGATCTTTCTCGCTTCTTCACTGCAAAGTGTCAAGCCCTCACCCCTACGAAATCCTCTGCGACCTTGTTCACAACCTGGACGAAGGAGGTCAGGCTACCGCTGGGAATTCACGTCGATGATACACCAATTCCGACGGTAAATAACCCCTTGGTACTTGGGACAAAGACAAAGAAACGTTGTTGGCAACATACAAGGCAATAGGCCGGCCGGTTTTACACTACGCGACTACGAGACTAGTAGGACGCAGTAGATGAAGCTACAGACAGTACAGAACACCGCTTTTAGGACAGCGACTGGATGTCTCCTGATGTCACCAGAACATCACCTTCACAACGAGGCACAAATGCTCCCAATCAAGGAGCTCAACATAATGCAAGCAGTTTGTGATCGGGAGCCACAGAAGTGGCCACCCGAACGGACAGCTGTTTGCAGAGGAGCCCTCGCCTAGGCACGTAAGGAGGCATCTATACGAACTGACGGACGAAGTCCAGAGGTTCATCAAGCAGCCTCTGGACCCGTCAGCATACTGACTGGCCCTGAACGGCATTCACAGGGAGTCAGTCTCGAGTTATGTAGACTCTAGACCTGTGAGTGCCGTTCTAGGCACACCACCGCCGGACATAGACGAGACGGAGCTTCATCAGCCGCGGGAGACAAGAACCACAATAGCCCAACTTCGCTCTGGCTCCTGCAGCAGGTTAATCTCATACCTGAGTAGACTGAATGCGGATGTGCCAGATGAGTGTCCGGCATGCGGAGAGACCCTCGTGACTCGAAACATCTCTTCGCATGCCCGGAAAACCCGACAACCCTAACGGCCTTGTCCCTGTGGACAAACCCCACAGAAGCTGCACGCTTCCTAGGGTTGCCGTTAGTGGAACTTGACGACAACGACTGAGATACCAACCGTCCTGGGCGGGGTTGTTGTAGCCGCTACAACAACAACAACAACCGCGCCTTTTTCGTTTTCTTTGTTTGTTTTCATTCTTAGGCACACGTCAAACACGCTCAGAAATTCACTGTTTTCATTCTCTTCCGATTGCGTGATCTTGTTAGTTGTTTCATGAATACGTGCCATCGTTGTATTTGTTATCGAATTTCAAAAAAAAGTTTTCGTAGCGTTTTTGATGTTTTCCCGTTTTGTTTACATTGTCTTCTATCGCTTCGGAATGGCTTTTTTAGCAATTTTATGTGTTTTATGAGCGATTTTAGTATTAGTTTTGATTTATTACAAATTTATGGTATAAAATGAAGTACTTTGTGATTGGAACAAGTTTGTGCGGTTGTTTGGTCTGCCAAAACGCCTAAATTTTCGTGAAAAGTAGGTGCACGTTGTGGCTTTTGTTTGGTCTGCCAAAAGGCATAAATTTTCGTGAAAAGTGGGTGCACGTTGCCTGTTACAAACAACCGTTATGTGAACAAAGTTATAATACCCTTGTGCACAAGTGCGCTCGGGTATAAAAACAATATGGAATAAAATTAATGAAACTAACCCTGGCGGCATTGCGAGTTCAACTCCGAATTCAAGTGCACATCAAACAACCAACCAATTTTTTGATGTTGAGGATGAATTACTAAACGAATATTTATCGCAAGGTATTGAAGCTAACGTTGGTACTGCTACCGATGTACATACAAAAATTAAAAATCTGCAGCTTCCAATCCTAAGAAATGACGCAAACGTTCCAACATTTTGGAAGGAAAAGTAGTTTACTGATCCAGAGATGTACGCGTTAAGCAATGTCTGCTTTGCAATACCA
Source organism: Rhagoletis zephyria (assembly GCF_001687245.7). Taxonomy (NCBI): domain Eukaryota; kingdom Metazoa; phylum Arthropoda; class Insecta; order Diptera; family Tephritidae; genus Rhagoletis; species Rhagoletis zephyria. The sequence continues at coordinate 10,419 of NW_016168667.1, forward strand.
CCCACTCAGGTATATATATCATAATAATAAATATAATAAATAATTATAGCCGCACCACATTTTGACAAGTTTTAATATATTTAGGGGATTCACAAGATGTGTTAACGTCGTAAAATCTTAAGCTTAACATTTTTTTAATGTAAAATAACGGTTAAAATGCTTTTAGAGGATTTCTAACTACACCGAAATGTTTTTAATCTGATAAAAAATATATAATTAGCCATCCTAAAACCATTTTAACCGTTGTTTTACATAAAAAAATGTTAAGCTTAAGATTTTGCGACGGTTAACACGTCTTGTGAATCCTCTTATTATTGTAGTTATTGGTTATTTTTTTAAATATAGTTCATTCTTTAACAAGACCCGTGTAACTCCAAGTTTCCAACTTTGTTCCATATTAAAAAAAAACAAAATTCTAGCTTTTTTAATTAGATTTCCATTGAATTCTAGTAGAACAAAGTACAAGTTTCAAACGACTAAAAATTACGGTAGATTTTTAGAATTTTTTTGTCATATTTGCTTCCATGTAACAAAATACACAAAATTTATTTCTATATGGATGAAACCCGTAACATCTTCCTACAAAAAAAAAAAAAAAAATCAACGGTAATTTTTAGCCATTTGAAACTTGCACTTTATTCTAATAGAATTCAATGTGTTAAAAGACTGCATACTCCGAATCTTTCTAGGAAATCCAAAAGCTAGAAATTTTAAATAAAGTTTTTTTAATATTGCACAAAGTCTGAAATTCGGATTAACACGGGTTTTGTTAAAGAATGAACTATATTAAAAAAAAATTACCAAAATTAAATAACAACAAATATAATATGTTAAAACTTATCAAAATATGGTGCGGCTATAATTATTTCAACCATTGTATATACATATGTATGTATTAGACTGTGTCAATTAAAACGAATTGTTTTTTCTTTCGGTCCCATATCAAAGTTTCGTTGTCAGTTACAAAAAAATAATGTGAGCAAAATTTCAGCCCTCTATCTTCATTTTTCAGTTAGAGCTCGCAAAAATAAGAATTTGCAATGAAAACATTTTTGTACCGCATTCGTTGTACTTGACACAGTCTAATACATATGGGCATTCCCATGGTGGCGCACGTGACAGTCGTACGATTTCAATGTGATACAAAAAAGGAATACCATTTGTTTTCTTTAACTTTTTTGGGCCATTGTATAGCACATAATTAGCTCTATATTTAACCGAAAAATGAAATCAATCGAACTGCTTGGTCCTGAAATATAAGCATTTAAAGAGAGTGTCGTTACGTGACAAAAAATGGAAGTTGATTTTTTCTTTTCTTACAAAATCGCAAAACTCTGCGAATTGTGGATGGCTATTTTCATGAAACTTATTTTAATATGATTTGGAGCAATTCTAGTTGTTTTTAGAGTTTTTTGAATTAATGCAAATTGTTTCAGTTCTCTTTTACAACCCCAAGTGTGAAACGTGACGTGACGTGGCGTCACGTGACATAAATTTCCATCGTTATATTTTTGTTAATATTGCTTTTAAATGAATTTTCAACGCAAATAAAACATGTATTTTATGTAGAATATACTTTATACTTTGACTTCAGCGCCAATTCAGGGTCAGTTTATTAGAAATCTATGATTTATTATGTTTGAACCACATACGCCAAATTCGAAACAAATCGGGCCATAAATACGGTTTTTCGAAATATCTCGACCTTGGCACCACCTAGGAAGACCATTTTATGCAAACATGATTATACTTACATAGCCAGTATATATTTTAAAAAGCAGACAAATCGACCCGTAAATACGTTAGATATAAAACTTTTATTTTTTTTGTCGTGGTGGACCTTCCCCTGGAAACACCCATATAATATGTATGTGTATATATATTTTAAAAGCCTTATTTTTGAAGTTTTTATGAGTTCCTTTTAGTTTATTTAATGTATTTAATTTATTTATTGAATAAATAAATTAAATAATTAAATATAATAAATAAAATAAATTTTATTGGTCTTTTCACAAAAGAGGTGACGATTGAATGTGCATTTTCCATGCTGAAGCTAATACGAACGGACTCCAGGAATCGTTTAAGTGAGGAAACTTTGGAAAACATATTGCTAGTAAAGCTGAATCCGAACTTCCTCGAAGCTGCTATAGACAATCTGTCACTCTTTCAACACCCGGATGAGGAACAAGATTAATTGTTTATTGCATTTTTTAATTTTTTTAAGTAATTAAATTTAAATACATAAACGTAAAAATCTTGCTTTCTATTTTCGAATTCTTGAAAAACAACATTTTTTCTAGCAGCCATAAAGTAAAATGGAAATACAACAAAGTACCAAAAAGATATAAAAAAACCTAAATTTGCTACACAAAAAACCTTGATTTTTCTGCATTTTACAAAAGACAAGTTACTTGTTTTTGTCCTATCACAGGATATACTCATGTCCGCTCCGTTGCTTCTGCTTTCACATTTTTCATCATGCAAACATCAGCAAAATTCATTTGTTGAGAAAGCATCGAGTTTGTACTGAAAAGCAAACGATGGTTTGCTTCTTAGCATGTTACGTGTTGCTGCTGTGGCTATTCGTATTTTTCAAATATGACAGCAGAAGCAACTGACGAGCTGCCAAAGCCGATCAATTGCTTTTACTTTTGTTTTCGTGCTTTTCAATATGCAAGCAAAAGCAAAATTCATTTGCTGATAAGTATCGAGTTCGAGCCGAAAGCGAATGATAGTTTGCTTCTCACCTCTTATCGTGCTGCTAAACAAACGATCGTTTGCCTCTCAGCTCTTCTCGTGCTACTGGTGTGGCTATTCGTTTTTGTTGAAGACAAGGGAAAAGCAAGAATATTGCCTTTGAAGCAAGACAACTTCAGAAGCACAGCATCAGCATATTTTCGTTGCTTTTGCTAATATTGCTTAAGCATTTCAAACCCTGGGAAAAACATCAAAAACGCTACGAAAACTTTTTTCTGAAATTCGATTACAAATAAAACGATGGCGGATTGCGTGATCTGTAGCAGTGTTGCCGCGAATTATTTTTAGTGGTAGCCAAATTCCTTTAAAAAAAGGGCTAAAAAAAGTCGTTGTGGCTAAAATTGGTAGCTAAAATTTTTTACTTACAAATACATATATAAGCATATATGCAAACATTTTCACACACACTGCTTTGGCTCATATAGTGGAAGAAATTTCCGCCAAAATACTTTTTGCGTACGAGCTATTTAATAATTACAGCAGTACAGCAACTCTGTTGCCTGTTTGACACTTTGTTGCTGATACTCAGCTGATGTTTTGCAGAGCAGTTGCACAGGTTAATTTCACAAAGTACCATTCGAATTAAAAATGGAAATACCTTTAATAATAGACGAGATTGAGAAAAGTGGAGACAATTTTTTATTAAATATTGCAAGGAGAAGAAGAATCGCAATCGCAAANCAGTTGCACAGGTTAATTTCACAAAGGACCATTCGAATTAAAAATGGAAATACCTTTAATAATAGACGAGATTGAGAAAAGTGGAGACAATTTTTTATTAAATATTGCAAGGAGAAGAAGAATCGCAATCGCAAAGAGGAATCTTCTGTTAAAAGAAATCCTAAGAAGGAGACGAGTTACAAAAATCCAAAATTTTTTTAACACAATTGAGCTATATGATGGCGACGTATTCTTCTCCCACTTCCGCATGACCCGTAACACATTTGCTGTAAGTATAATAATTAAAAAAGCTTTTGGTTTCTGTTATAATCAATGTTTTTAATTTGCTTAGAAACTAATGAATGCTCTACAGCCTTTCTGGTCAATGTTGGACACGCATTATACATTGAAACAGTCCCTGTACCTATTTTTGTGGAAGCTGAGCAACAGCCGAATTACATATCGATAGCTCTCAGATCGATTCAACGTAGGAAAGGGGACAGCTGACAAACTTTTTTTCAAAACCATTGAAGAAGTATGCTGCCTTAGAAATGAAATTTGTTGGCTTACGGTTGCCAAACAGCAGGACGTTATGGAATGATTTCAGGCGAAAAGACCAAACTCGATCCCCTTTGTTGTTGGATGTGTGGATAGAATCCACTTCATAATAAATACCCCGAATAACGACGCAATCAGCTAATACGATCGCAAGGGACACTTTTCAATAATAATGCAGGTAGAAGAATTTATACAGTCTGGTCTGGTTTAGTGCATATGTAAATCTTTTAACTTATTTTGTCGCTTTAGGCTATATGCGATAGCAATCTTCGATTTTTGGATATCTTTATTGGCTATCCTGGAAGTTGCCACGACGCCAACGTTTGGAAAAATAGCCCAATTTATCAAAAGATCTCGTCGGGCGAAGTTCAGCTTGCTAGCGGGGCCATAATATTAGCAGACTCCCCTTATCCGCTAACAAAATATTTAATGGTCCCATATAGGGATAATGGGCATCTTTCTACGGAAGAGAAACGATTTAACTACTACCTTAGTTCCACACGAGTATTAATAGAGCAGGCTTTCGGCGTTTTGAGACAAAAATTTAGAATATTAAATCACATCGATGTATCATCTATAAAGGATGCTTCAAAAATTGTAATGGCCTGTACTATACTACACAAATTTATAATAGAGCATGACGGCGATCTAAGTTCAATGGATTCTTTGGAAAACAATTTAGAACAAAATATATCTGACAATGCTGGCGCAATAGAAGTTATCGAAAACATTAACGAGAATAGGGAAGGAATTATAAGAAGAAACGAAATAAAAATGTTATTTTCATCGTAAAGTTTTCGTTTATTAATTAATAAAAAAAGATTAACAAAACAAATGCTTATAGCATAAACATTAATTCATTTGAGATCATAAGCTTGAGTTCAGTAGTAAGTGTTATATTATTATTATTTTATAATAAAGCATGTTTATGATCGCTTCTCTAAAATTTCCCTTAACGCATTTAGGACGCCAATTTTTTCCTTTCCTATTTCTAACCTCGCTCTCTCCAGCTGTATTAGTTCCTCATGGCGTTTTTGCTCTTGAATAGCCTCTGTCTTTAAATAGAATAATGTTTCGTTCGTTGATTTTCTGGAGCGCTTCCAGCGTAGCTATCCGATTCGCCTTCGCTCTCCTCACATGGGGGACTTGCCAAGGAGGACTCCAAATTTCCACAGGAGGTTGGATTGAACGTCGGCTCCCATCAACAGCATCAAACTCGTCAAAATACTACCAGCTGGTAGCATCCCTTCCTGTTTCTTTGTTCCGCTTCTTTATCCTCTTGTACGATGCCAATAAGTTTAAAAACTTTCTCTGGAGTAGCTCTTTAGAATCCGGAACTTCGGGATTCAAGGCCTTCATGGCCTCTAGGACTTTACCCCAAAGAAATGATTTTTTTCTTTTTGCCGGCAGCAAATTCAGCCTCCATGTCCAGTCGGCATCGTACCAAAAGTTTATTAGGAGCGGAACCCAGTCTTTCGCTGCAAAAAAGTAAAGAGACATAATAATCAAAACTATTGGCAACCTATCTATATTATAGATCATATGATACGAAATAAATCACAATTATGCTTACCTTTCTTCTTCCATTGTGTTGTGCAAACGAAAATTTTTTGATGCCGGTTATTTCAATAATTTGCGCGCATTAAGTGTCAACAGAACGTGTGACTTTTGCAAGTGTTGCCACATATCCGCGCCGAACGTGATACTTTGGCAAAATTTGCAACACTGCTGCTGTGATTGCCATCTCGAACGCACCCAAAATTTTCAAATAGTTTTTGGAGTCGCACCAGCAGCTGGTACAATCACACCACAAGAACATACACGGTCAGTCGACTTGATGGGCCATTTAATAAATTAAGCATATTAAGGGCCGTAAACTTATCTATTTTAAACTATAGTTAAATCGTTAATAGATAAGTTAACAGCCCTAACACTTTTACAGTATGTATGTATGAAAACGTAAGGTACATAGAATACATATATGTATATATATCAGTCTTTCTAAGTTTAAAAAATAGATCAAATTAAGTATATACAACTTTTTCATGCCAAGTATGAATAAATTCTCCAAAGGGCTAAAAAAGGGCTAGGGGCAATTTTAAATTTATGTGGCCAAAAATAGTATGTGGTAGATAAATCTAGTCACCAAAGGGCCAAAACGGCAACACTGCACTGAACTAGAACAATGTTAGGCACACCAACACAGTCACATTTTGTCGTGGCATTAGTGCGTCGCGCTCAGTTATGGTTGTCACATTTTTATAAATGTATGTACTTGAAAGGGGTATTTTTCATGCATGGGCCTTTTGGCCTATTTTGGTTATACGTATAGTGAAATAACGAATCTTGGAAGATTTTAGTGACTAATACTATTAGTTTATAGAAACTTTTACATACGAAAAATTTAGTATGTACTTGTAAAATTTAAAAAAATTTAAATTGGTAAAACTCATTTGTTTAATACCTAGGCACCGTTTATTAGAATTATTCTTTAAAATGCTGGCCGGCCAGATGGTTACGGTGTTACGGTGTTTCGATTTTATTATTTTCTTATAAATAGATATTTAATCCTAAATATAGAGTATAACTTACAAATATTATTCATTAAGTATTTTTGGGCATAAACCAGCATTTACATTTCTCTGTCGATTTCTTTAGATAGAAAAAGATTATTCTAAAATATAGTATTCAAGTTGCGCCCTTTTTTATAAAAATCATGGGACTTATTATAAAATTGGCGAACGTTGGTCAGCAAGCAGCCCCTTTTATATTTTTTTAAATGCACACGGCATGAAAAATACAGTTGGCTTATATTAAAAATACGTGGGAATAACAGCAAAATGGACATTGTGGCTTGTTGAAAGTTCTGTGAACTATAAACTGTAGTTCTTACATAGAGTCGCACTATTTTGTGTTTGCATCGTAGCAAAGGCACGCAAACAACAATCTAAGAACACACCACTTTTTGCTTTGGGTATTGTTTGTAAATTTCCTACGCAAAATGTGGCAAGCGTGTGCTAAAATTACGAGTCGAGCGTGATTTAACTTGTACTTCTGCATACGTATACGAACTGCGGCGCTGGCGTTGCTCGCGAGCAAAAATTGAACCTATGAACTAGAAATGAGAACTTTGAGTTGTACCACTTTAGATCTAGGTGTGCGATATGTGTAAGCGCCAATCTATTAGTAGTAGATAGGTAGAAGGTTAGCTGCGAATAACCAATAAGCAGTCCCAGACCAAGAGCGGCAACTGTTTACAGTACCTCATCTAATCCTAGAGCCCAAAAATTTTAGATCCCCAGGGATTAGCGATTGTATTGATTCGCCACTTGGCCAGTATTGGCCCAGGTACCTCTCCCGTCTTCTCGCGACCGCCTCGCATTCGCTAAGCAGGTGCACAGGAGTCTCCTCAGTCACATCGCAGAAACAACATAGGTCGTTTGACCAGATCCCTAGCTTGTGTAAGTGGCCCCTCAGTCTACAGTGACCCGTCAGAAAACCTGTTATCCTTAACTTTCCTTTGGAGAGATTAATAATTGCCCTGTACCTCGTAAGGTTGTAACCTCCTAGTAGGTGTTTTGCTTGACGTAGACCTGTAGTGTTACGCCAATGTTGATTCCTTAGCATGTTCCTTTCTTTCCTGAGCTCTTCCTTGATTGTGCTAGGTCCAATCGCTATGAAGGGCTCAGGCCCTATAGGCGACGAGTCGGCCGCTATTCTAGCAAGTCGGTACGCTTCCTCGTTGCCCGCAACTCCTATGTGACCTGGTACCCAAGTTAATTGGATGTCGTTTTGCTCCGCCAGCTTATCTCTGTTCCTTAATGATAGGGTTTTGCCCCTGCCGAAGCCCTCTTTCGCGAAATTTAGTAGAGTTCGCTTTGCAACCTGTTCTATGGTAATGTGCAGCGGCTCGAGCTCAAGAATCACCTCCATCGCTGCCGTCGGACATGTGCGCATTGCCCCCGTGATGCATACACATGCCAGACGTTGAAGCTTGGTGAGGGATTGCCTCACCGTAGTGAGGTGAGGTGACTATTGGTCTAACTATCATGGTATACATCCATCTCAGGATCGTGGGACTACAGCCCCAGGTCTTCCCTGCCAGACGTTTGCATACCATTAGTGCCCTCGTAGCTTTAGAAGTGACCGCGTCAAAATGTGCCTTCCACAGAAGTTTAGAATCTAGTGTTAGTCCCAGGTACTTAACTTCGGTGGCGACGTTGATGGCGACCCCGTTCAAAGAGATGTTCCTCATGTGATTATTTGGATATTGNAGAAGTGACCGCGTCAAAATGTGCCTTCCACAGAAGTTTAGAATCTAGTGTTAGTCCCAGGTACTTAACTTCGGTGGCGACGTTGATGGCGACCCCGTTCAAAGAGATGTTCCTCATGTGATTATTTGGATATTGGGCTGGCGAGAGCAGTATTCCGCCACTTTAGTATGTGAG
>NW_016168669.1:0-1537 GCF_001687245.7 Rhagoletis zephyria
CCCCTAACTCTACGCCGAAAAGACAGCAACCACAAAAAACCTCATCTCAGGTCGCAATGACATCATCGACACACTCCAACCTTCAATCCCGCAATGGACAGTCCTTTTATTCGGAGAATGAAAGTAAAATACTCCTCCCCACTGCAATTGTGGCTGTGGAACAAAAAGGTGAACTCTTTAAACAAAGAGCCCTCATAGACCAAGGGTCAGAACGGAGTTTCATCTCTACAAAAGCTCAGACCAGACTAGGGCTACCATGTCAAACCTCGAGCTTTGAAATCTCAGGTATGGGAGGAAGAGTAGTCTAGACCTCTAACCAACTGTGCTCTTTAGTCCAAATATCTGCCGATTTGGCGACAAAAATAAGGGCCCAANAACTGTGCTCTTTAGTCCAAATATCTGCCGATTTGGCGACAAAAATAAGGGCCCAAGCAATCGTTTTGCCCTAGTTAACGAAAATTCTCCTTAGATTCCAGCTAAGTCATCAGCAAAGAAATAAATGGTCTCACTTAACGCCAGCAGACCCAAACTGTCACTCTCCAAATCAGATAGACCTAGTAATTGGTAGCGACCTCATCCCACAGATTATGCTCGAAGGCATAGAAAAACTATCTGAAAATCTGTCAGCACAAAATACAATATTTGGCTGGATTCTGAGTGGTCGAATTCCCCGACAAATAGGATCTTTCTCGACTCAAGTGGAGGAGACATCAAATGAACATCTAAACTCCCAACTACGAAGGTTCTGGGAAATAGAGGAAGTTCCGAATCCCAATCTCACTACCCCCGAAGATGAAATGTGTGAAAAGCTCTATAAAGCCACAACCATGCGCACATAGGGATAAATCGATACAAGTAAATCCAAGTACATACTCGATACTTTTCTCAATTTACCAAGTGTTTTTGTACTCGATACTTTTTAGTGCGACCCAGGTAGGTATCGAAAAAAAAGTACTATCGGAAACGCAAAACTTATTGGCGCGTATTCATAGTCCAGCAACTAAGTCGAAACTAACAAAGTTGCAACTTAAATTTAAGTACCAACTCAAAATTTGCCTCTATTCATAGTCGCATTTCAGACTTCTACTAAGTAGTTTCGACTTAGTTTACGATATAGCAAAACGAGTGTAAAAACGTATCGATTTTCCTTTACGATATTTTGGAAAAATTACATTTTTATTAAATAATGTCAAGTTTGATCATCCGTTTATGTAATTTTTATTTTCATTGCATGATTATGCAAAAGAATTAATTTTGTGAAATAGCCAGAACAACCGCAGTGATGTGAAGTCGATGTTTATCGAAAGCATGCTGTGAAACATACGAATAGTAGATATCTAAATGTTATGCACAAATTTACTTTAAAAGAACTAGCGTGAAACTGACTTATTATTTGAGAATTTATCTAAATTATTCCAATTATAAAATTGTGATGTAGCTTTATTCGAATTGTAATACGCATTTAATTTCATCTTCCGATTAAAATGGATCGATCTTTGTAAATTTTAATTGGAGATTATTCAATATTATCAAAATC
>NW_016168669.1:7471-18839 GCF_001687245.7 Rhagoletis zephyria
CATATATGTATCTCGTAACCGTTCTACCAATTTGTACCAAACTCGGTATGGTTATTGTGCTTGCCACATATAAGCAAAATGTTGAAAATTATTGAAATCGGACTAAAATAACGGCCGCTTTTCATATAACGGTAAATTTCAGAAATGCTTGAAACTTCAATATTTCGAAATTTAAGGACGCTAATTTACTCAAAATTGATACACCCCGGCTTACCATCTAGCGGTAGGTTTCGGAAAGGTGAAAAAACATAATTTAATACTTGCGCCGGGTATTTAATGTTCGGCTCCGCCCGCACTTAGATTTTTTACTTGTTTTATATACTTTTGATTTTTGCTCGAAGAACATATTTGGTCACTGCGGAAAACCTTTGTACAAAGCTAACAGCTAATCTCGTGAATTTTAATTTAATAATTGTATCGCCGCGCGAAATTGAATTCGCTAAAACAAACGAAAATTTGTAAAACTACGCTACCCTGGCAATTGCCAAAATCTTTGCACTTTTATTTTGAATAAATAAGTACCTCTGTACAACCAATTGTAGAAAAACCTACTCGTGTTTCATTTAAGTGCCTAAGGAAGTGGTCATTGAGTTACTGCCCGGTTCGTGTAGGCGTTTATATCGCGCGGAGTGCTCTCTTGATCATATCGGCCGCGCCCGTCTCAACTACGAGGCACAACACAGCCACCAGTAGCGATCGAATCCTACTGCTGCACCTCAATACGCCACATCAAGTCCAACCCTGCGTTTATTGTGTCCGAACATTGTGTTTAGTGCCAGCCGTCCGCAACAGCATCGCTCCAGTGTGTTCGTCCGGAAGAGGGGAAAGATTGTCAGCGATCTGGGTCGCAACAGGCAAACCAGCAAGTCATCCGTGCCAGTAAAAGCGTGTTCCGTTCCGTCAGTACAGAAGCCGCGCCCGTGGAGCAAGGGGAGAAAACGCGCTCCAAACAGTGGTCCTTCGTCGCCTCCATTCGAAACCAGCCCGATACACCCCAGGCGGATCATCGCAACTAGGAATAAGTACAATAAAATCTATAAACCGTAACATACATAATATAACATACACACGGTAAAATCCTCTTAGATACAGTGCGCCATCTTGCGAAATTAAATCTCAAAACATAAATACATAAGTAATATTTACGGGTTTAAAATAATAAATTTCAATTTCTCGAAATAAACTCTATTTAAAATTGCATTAACTTTAACTAACCCCAAATTATATACAAACGTAGATAACATTATATACACACATATACAAAAATATATATGACAATAAAGGCGGTGAAAGCGGTACAGCAAACATACATACATACAGTGTTGCCGTTATAGCCCTTTGGTGGCTAGATTTAGCTACCACATATTTTTTTTGGCCACCTAAATTTAAAATTGCCCCTAGCCCTTTTTTTAGCCCTTTTTAGAATTTATTCATACTTGGCATGAAAAACTTGTATATGCTTAATTTGATCTAAAATTTTTTGTTCATCTATGTAAGAGATGAATTTTTAAACTAAGAATGACTGATATATATACATTAGACTGCATCACTCCCCATACAAAACAAAATCGGTACTATTTTTCCATTGGAATTATAAAATTTATTATATTTTAAGACGTCCACCAAAATATTTCGGAAAAATATTAAGATTTAAGTGAGCTGGACCGATTTGAAAATACCTCCAAAAATGGAGTTTTTTATGAATAAAAATAGTTTCTTAAAGATTTTTTTAAAAAATCCCCCCAAATCACGAAACGGTTTAAGCTGAAAATATTTGCATAAGAATATTTAAAAAAAAAAGAAAAAAAAATTGGAACGGAATCGTAATGATGAGATTTTTGATGCTGTTTTTTAACTTTTTTCAAAGATTGGTATAGGAAAAACTTGAATAACTGAACCTAAACTCTTCCGATTTAGACTTAAGAGGTGTCAATGGAAAGGTGTTTTCCCTTTTATTTGTTTGCTGATAAACTCATTCAAAGGATGGAAGAGAAAGGTAGGATGAAAGAACTTCATTCAAAGTTGAATTAAGTTGTGTTGGTATTCGAAAAAACAAGATTGACCCATATCTGTTTGTGAAAGATTAAGTTCACGATATTGCAGTTGTGAAAAAAACAATGTTTAACAAAATGGTAGAAAAATTATTGAATTTTGGATCTAATCATTTCGATCTTTTCTCGACCTCATTTGTAAAGAAATAATTATTGTACCAGCATGCTGGTAAGTTATATGCTTCGAGTCTGATGGTACAATCACTTGATGTTGCCAGCAAGCTGGTGTCGTATATTTCCCCTTTTATACAAAAAGGTTTTTGGTTGGATAAAATCTTAGCTTTTTTCCAGACTTCATTGTTTTTCTGTACCATTACTTGTTGAAAATGTTTGCGTGTATACTTATATATGTATATGTACCATTTTTAGCCACAACGACTTTCTTAGCTCTTTTTTAGCCCTTTTTTTAACGGAATTTTGCTACCGCTAAAAATGATTCGCGGCAACACTGCATACATATGTACACGTGTATATACATATGTACAATAAGTGTATGAACAGTGGTACAAGATTGGTTCAGTGCGGTCCCAAAATAATTAGAGTTTGATTTACTACGTTTAAACCTAGCTAAATTAAGCAAGTAACATCGACTAATTTTCTCTCGTTCATCTCTTCAGAAATTTCATTATCTCGATTTTGTATATTCTCCCACGATATAATTGAAACGATTTTACATCACCGTTCATTGAACTTTAATTCGCGTTGCAATACTAGCTCGGTGACAGTCCTCTTTCTGGTTTCAAGTATTAAACAAGAGCTTCAAAACCTCGGTGGTTTCAAAGCTTCCCTGTTACTATATCGAAAGTTCAATCCCCCCTAATTTAATCAGATTCCCGCAACTCCTCCTTCTTCGGCTCAAAGTTTGTTTAAAAAAATCTCAACTCCCAGTTCAACTAAAGTGCTCGTGTATGTTAAACGTACCCGAAGGGGACACCAAAAGTAGCCCCAAAATGAGCGAAGAGAAAATGCAAGGTTCCTCCACCGATTCTCAGAGACCAATGCACTCGGCAGGAAAGTCCGCAAAAAATCCCAAACAACCCAACCCTTCAGCAAAGTTTATTGCGGAGACGGACAATTTCATGGACTACTGCTCTCGCTTCAGAACAACCCCGATACAAAACAATACTGAATGTACCTTTAACATCAAAGATAAAAATATAGACAAGTTTTGGGATCGCGTTCAAGATACCTACGACGTAATTGTTGAGACCGATGAAAATGACCTTCCCGAAGACTTTAGAGCCTCCTCCTATAACAAGTATAGGCCATGTCTAATAACGTACGAAGATACAAAGGCCCAGATAGCAGACCAGTTACAACTTATGTAACCTGCCAATAATCCCGCACCCTCTCCAACTGCACCTCAACCCAAAGAGAGTGGAATCACTCTAAAAGTCCCACCTTGCGAAACCGAGATGTTTTATGGGGGTTATAAGCAATGGCCGTCTTTCCGTGACATGTTCACGGCGGCCTACATCAACCACACAGAACTCAGCCAATAACAGAACTTGTACCATCTCAGGTATAAAACGCAAGGCAAAGCTGGTGAAATAGTAAGGCAATTTCCTCTGACTGACGATAGTTTTAATTTAACGTGGAAGCCCTTAAGTCTCGGTACGAAAATAAGCGAATTCTCGTAGACAACCAGATCCGCATTCTCAGGAACCTCAAACCAATTATTACGGAAAATAGCGAGGATATACAGAGATTACAATCTTCTGTTAACAATTGTCTCCAGATCCTCGCCACTCAGCAGGTCTCAACCGAGAGCTGGGATCCGATCCTCATATACATCGTCACCTCTAAACTCCCAGAAAACACAGTGGGAACAATCTCTAAGTTCCAGAAAAGACCTTCCCAACTGGTCTCAGATGAAGCAGTTCTTAACCACTCGCTATGAGGTGGCGGAACGGGTTGACCAATGACGGCCTCCAAAACCAAAACCCATGCCTCAGTCAAATAATTTCTACAAACCCCCCCACATATCAAAGTAGATCTCAATTTAAAACTCTTGGATTCAGTATTTATTAAAGAATGAAGCTCAAAGTATAAATGCATGATAATATAATTAGAAACAATGCACGGTTGTATTACATGGTACAAAATGTATGTGAAACTAAGGTATAAAGTAGTAATTCATTTCTCAACACCTTCCCTAGATTAATTATTTAAAAAATTTTAGTTGCACATACAATTCGGTTACATAAATCTTAACATATTTAATGCATACAAGATACATACAAAAAATGTATTTCGATAAATTTTATTTTAGGCCGAATTTATCCGTTAAGTGTTTTAACTTTTGTGGAGTGACGCCTTTTGCTAGAACATCTGCGGTCATTTCATTGGTTGGCAGATATTTTAGTTCTATACGTTTACATTCAATTTGTTGACGGATAAACTTTGCCTTTACATCCACACGTTTAGTACGGGGCGAATAGGAATTATTTTGTGCCACCAACATTGCACTTTTATTGTCGCAAAACAATTGTAAACAATATTCGTCGCGTGGGACAAGCTCCCCTTCTAAGCGCTTGAGCCAAATAGACTCTTGCATGGCAGCTACCATGGACATGAACTCCGCTTCTGTAGACGAAAGTGCCTCTTCGTGGCCCAAGATATTGCTGCGGATTGAAACACGAACACGTAACCGGTAGTCGAACGCCTCCCGTCTAAATCTCCAGCCCAGTCTGCGTCGCAATAGCCCACGAAATGGCCTTGTTTTTGTTTCGTAAACTCTAAGCCTCTGTCAGCGCTGCCCTTAAGGTACCTTATTACTCGCTTTACAGCCTCCCAATGCGCCTTGCCTGGGTTTGTACCATACCTGCTTAAGACGTTCACACTGTAGCATATGTCAGGCCTTGTTACCTGCGCTGCGAACAGCAAACAACCTATTGCCTGCATATATGGCGTTTTGGACATTATACGTTTTTCTTTATCTTCCTTCGGGCACATATCGGACGAAAGCTTTTGGTTGTGGTCGAATGGTGTTGCTGTAGGGTTGCAGTCAGCGATTCCAAACCGAAGCAATATGTCGTTTATATACTGGGATTGATCGATTTTAATGGAATTCGTGGTGCGTGTGATTCGAATGCCTAGAACTGATGATGCTTCTCCCATATCTTGCATTTTAAATTTTTTTGTTAGATTTTCTTTTAGAGATTCAATGCCTTTCATATCATCAGAAAATATCAGTACGTCAGCCACGTAAATCGCGATATACAGCATATGACTACCAGTCATTTTATAGTAAACGCACTGATCCACATCGCTTCTTGAAAGCCCCGATTTCACAAGTTCGCTATTAAGGGTTTCGTTCCCAACGCGACCAGATTGTTTCAGGCCGTAGATAGCCTTTAATAGTTTGCAAACTTTGTTTAAGCCGTCACTGAAACCACGTGGTTGGGACATAAATACTTCCTCCTTCAAAGTGCCATTGAGATAAGCGGATACAGCATCCATTTGGTGTATTTGCATGTCGTATTTGACTGCCAATGCTAACAGAAATCTCAGTGATTCGTACCTTACGACTGGAGCAAAGGTTTCAGCGTAGTCAAGTCCTTTACGTTGGTCATACCCTTTAGCTAATAGTCTCGCTTTTCTACGAATGGCATTGCCATTCTCATCATGTTTGGTTTTGAAAACCCATTTCAAAGCTATTGTTTTGCGGTTAGGCGGTAGATCAACCAGCTCCCACGTTTTGTTCAACACCAGTGACTCCATTTCGCTTTGCATAGCTTTCTTCCATTCCTTCGAATCATTGCTGGCGGTAGCCTCATCAAACGAATTGGGATCATTCGACACTGTTTCCAACGCGCAAAAGTTGTACGATTTTGGAGCCTTACTTTATAGTCTTTCTGACCTTCGAATTTCTAGGGCATCATCATTGTCACATTGTACGCCTCGATCAGCCTGATACGTAAAGTCATCAGTTACGAAAGCATCGCCATACTCGTCGTTGTCTGTCTCAGCACCCGCATCAGCATCTGCAGTATCGACTGCAAATTCGTTACCCTTCACTTCGCCCCCTGAATTTGCACATTCTGGTTGTATAAGCATTGGATAATATACCTCGCCTTTTTCACTTCGGTATCGGGCTTGTGATCATTTTCAAGGAAGACTACATCTCGACTTATTATTATCTCGCCGGTCTTGGGGTTGTATAAACGGTAAGCTTTACTCTCGGCGCTATATCCTACCATTATACATTCCATCGATTTTGCATCAAGTTTTCGTCTCTTTTCCTTGCTGATATGTACCATGGCTGTGCAGCCGAATACTCGCAAGAATTTTAAATTCGGTTTTTTGTTCGACCAAACTTCTTCAGGACTAAGATTGTTATTTCTGCAGGGTACTCTATTTACAATAAAAGCGGCCGTTACGGCAGCTTCTGCCCAAAAACGCTCACTTAGCTTACTATCGATTAGCATACACCGAATACACTCAACGAGCGTGCGATTCATGCGTTCAGCTACGCCATTCTGCTCAGGTGCATATGGCATCGTTTTTTGGTGCAAAATACCATTGTTTCGTAAGAAATCTTGAAAACTTTTATTTACGTATTCCCTGCCATTGTCTGTGCGCAAAATTTTTATCTTTTTCGAGCAAAAATTTTCCGCAGCAACTTTGAAGTCAACAAACTTAGAAAGTGCGTCGGATTTTATTTTTATAGGGTACACGAATACCTTGCGAGAAAAGTCATCCACAAATGTTACCATGAATCGTGCGCCCGAAAAAGATTTGAATTTCAGTGGTCCAACCACGTCTGAATGCACTAGTTCGAGTAAATCATTTGCTCGCGTTCCTGGCTCTTTATTCGGCTTGCGTGTTTGCTTGCCTTTCACGCATACTTTACACACTTCGTCATTAAGTTTGCAAAAGCTCACGCCACTGCACGATTCCGTCACTTTGTTCATATTACTGTCGCAAATATGCGCTAATCTTCGGTGCCATAAATAGGAATTGTTTCTGGCAGCAAATGCACTACAGCTTTTTAAGTCGATTTTGCAATCTATACGGTAGAGACCATTGCAGAGGGATGCGGTTGCCAAAATCTTATTATTTTTGCTAAATATTGTGCAGCTACTTCCCTCAAACACAATTTTTTTACCAGCTTCTGCCATTTGACTTACGGACAGCAAATTGGCGCACAAATTAGGCACGTACTCAACATTTTTGACAGTTATTACTTTTTGCTTTTCTTTGCCGGTGAACCGTATGTTTACATCACCTTTCTTTTCTATGGGAAGAACATCGTTGTTGGCAACAACAATAACTTTATTTTCTGTTCTCTTTGAGTTTTGCAAAAAACTGCAATTGTTTGTCATATGATTAGTCGCGCCCGAGTCTATGTACCACTGCGCATCAGTGTCTGTCATTTTTTCTTTTGCATTTGCATGCATATTCACGCCTTTTGCACATACCTGCATTTTCGACGCAAAGAGAACTTCTCTTTTTTCTCGCTCGCGTTTCTCTTTTTCTCTGGGCAATTTCGCGCGAAATGCCCGATTTCTTTACACTTTTGACATTTCAAATTTTTTGATTTTTTTAGCTTATTTGTGTAAAGCGCGTTTTCCTCCGACGACCTGGTGTCGAATTTAGCATCTTGAAGTAAGACATTTTTGACCATATCGACAGTTAACCTTTCCTTAGAGTTCTCCACAGCCATAACCAATGGCCTATCGTCAATTTTCAACCCAGCACTTCGGACCTTTAGAGCAATCATTACAAGTTCATTTACATACTCATGCATTGAACTATGGTTTTCCAGCTTAATGTTAACCAACTGCCGTAGAAGTTCCACCTTCCTTGTCAGTCCATAGTCCTCGTATGTATTCAACAGGGCAGTGTGAAGTGACCGAAGTTGCTCGGATCAACCATCAGGGTTATCTCTGCCAAGGCACGTTCATTTAAATCGTTGACTTTTTCCGAGACTACACCCGTCTCGACCACCTTCCAGCAACCTTTGATCACAGGCACGATTTTGCTTGCCTTTCCCACGTATCAAAGTTTTCACGACCGCGAAGTCTCTCCACGGGACAATTGCAGTAAACGAAGGCGTTGTCATATATTTTTTATTAATTTATTCAAAAACGTATCCTTTAACCGCGTGGCATGTAGCCCATAACCTCTTGGATTTAGTATTTATTAAAGAATGAAGCTTAAAGTATAAATGGATGATAATATAATTAGAAACAAGATGTGCATAACATCTGCAATGCACGGTTGTATTACATGGTACGAAATGTATGTGAAACTAAGGTATAAAGTAGTAATTCATTTCTCAACAAAAACCCCTCAAAACCCTCAGAACAGGTCTCTATCCCATGTCCAAGCTCACATGACAGAACAGCGAACAATGCACAAGTGTCAAATGTGTAAACATTCGGGTCACTCACTGTGGGGCTGCCCAAAATTTCGCAAAATGTCAACTCAGGAGCGCAGACAATTTATTAGAGAACACAAAATGTGCTTTAACTGCTTCTCTCAGTCCCATTTATTAAAAGACTTCGCAAGTACTCAGACATGTTTCCATTGTCACGAACGACATAATACGGCACTTCACGAAACCCCTAACTCTACGCCGAAAAGACAGCAACAACAAAAAAACTCATCTCAGGTCGCAATGGACAGTCCTGTTATTCGGAGAATGAAAGTAAAATACTCCTCCCCATTGCAATTGTGGCTCTGGAACAAAGAGGTGAACTCTTTAAACTAAGAGCCGTCATAGACCAAGGGTCAGAACTGAGTTTCATCTCTACAAAAGCTCAGACCAGACTAGGGCTACCATGTCAAACCTCGAGCTTTGAAATCTCAGGTAGGAAATCTCAGGGAGGAAGAGTAGTCCAGACCTCTAACAAACTGTGCTCTTTAGTCCAAATATCTGCCGATTTGGCGACAAAATTAAGGGCCCAAGCAATCGTTTTGCCCTAGTTAACGAAAATTCTCCTTAGATTCCAGCTAAGTCATCAGCAAAGAAATAAATGGTCTCACTTAACGCCAGCAGACCCAAACTGTCACTCTCCAAATCAGATAGACCTAGTAATTGGTAGCGACCTCATCCCACAGATTATGCTCGAAGGCATAGAAAAACTATCTGAAAATGTGTTAGCACAAAATACAATATTTGGCTGGATTNCCGCAGTGATGTGAAGTCGATGTTTATCGAAAGCATGCTGTGAAACATACAAATAGTAGATATCTAAATGTTATGCACAAATTTACTTTAAAAGAACTAGCGTGAAACTGACTTATTATTTGAGAATTTATCTAAATTACTCCAATTATAAAATTTTGATGTAGCTTCATTCGAATTGTAATACGCATTTTAATTTCATCTTCCAATTAAAATGGATCGATCTTTGTAAATTTTAATTGGAGATTATTCAATATTATCAAAATCACCCTCTACCAGCTTAATTTTTACATATTTCGTTTTAATTTGATAAAATACTTCATCCTAGTTACGACTTAGTTGCAGCTGCAGCCGAAACTAAATTTTAAGTTGGTACTTAGCCAGAAAAGTCGAAACTAAGGCGACTATGAATAGCTTTATTTGTGACTTAGAATAGTTTCGACTTAGCTGAGTACTAGATATGACTATGAATATGCGCCATTTTGCTTCAGCATCTTCTTTGAAAATCAAACCATTAGAGGAATGGGAAGATATGCGCGCTACATTTCCGCAGCTATATAAGGAAGCCTGTCTGTACATAATGCAGCGTTTTTGCTGTAATTAAAATGCAACATTTAGCGCCCAAACTTTCGCATTTAGCAAATGTACATTTACGCGAGTTCGAAATCGTATGCTTTTGAAAAACAGCCGTGTTCCAGTCGCTTATTCAGATCCGTATCTATAACGATCAATTCTCACGCAGAAGATAATGTGCAAAAAACCTTACTGAAACGGAAAAAATAGATAAGTCAATAAGTTTGATAAATATGCAAAATAGTAGTTCTATGTACAAGTACTCGATACCTTTCCGATACTGAGTAGGTATCGATACCTTGTTTGATACAAGTACAAGTACTTATTTAAGTAATACCTTGATGGTATCGATTTATCCCTACGCGCACAGTCAAGGGTCGCTATATGGTGCGCCTCCCATTCAAGCCGAGTTTCCCCACTGAAGTCGCCCTAGGCCGTTCTCGCTCCTCAGCTCTACAACAATTTCTCAGCATGGAGAGAAGTCTTTTCAGAAAGGGTAACCTAAAAACTCTGTATGATAACGTCTAGGAGGAATACGTAACACTCAAACATATGGAAGAAACTGATTCTTATAAAAAGTCCTCAGAAGGCAATTACCGGTCGTTCTACCTCCCTCACCACGCGGTTGTTAAACACGAGAAATCAACGACAAAGGTACGAGTTGTCTTCAATGCATCAAAAACTTCTGGTTCTGGGTACTCTCTGAATGACATTTTATATACCGAACCAATTCTCCAGCCTGAGTTGATGCCCCCCATTCTAAAATGGAGGACTTATAAATTTGTATTCA
This sequence comes from Rhagoletis zephyria, assembly GCF_001687245.7. Lineage (NCBI taxonomy): Eukaryota > Metazoa > Arthropoda > Insecta > Diptera > Tephritidae > Rhagoletis > Rhagoletis zephyria. The sequence goes on from NW_016168669.1 coordinate 18,021, forward strand.
ATGGTGATGTCGAAAAAATGTATCGGCAAATAATGCTGCACGATGACGACCAAGATTTCCAGAGAATACTATTTCGGTCTACCCCAAATAGCCCCATACGGGACTATAAGTTGAAAACGGTCACATTTGGTGTCAACTGTGCGCCCTATCTCGCTATTCGTACCCTTCACCAGCTCTCCCAAGACATCGAAACTACATTTCTCATGNTGATGTCGAAAAAATGTATCGGCAAATAATGCTGCACGATGACGACCAAGATTTCCAGAGAATACTATTTCGGTCTACCCCAAATAGCCCCATACGGGACTATAAGTTGAAAACGGTCACATTTGGTGTCAACTGTGCGCCCCATCTCGCTATTCGTACCCTTCACCAGCTCTCCCAAGACATCGAAACTACATTTCTCATGGCTGTGTCCATACTAAAAAACGAAACATACGTAGACGACATTCTTTCTGGCAGCCATGACCTCCTCACAGCTACCGACTCTCTCACCCAAGTCGTCCAAGCTCTTAACTCAGCAGGCTTCCCTTTGAAGAAAATTACCGCTAACCATCCACAAATCCTCAGAAGTATCAATAAAGAGGACTTGCTTGAAACACATTTTCTCGAGTTTGAGAAAGGAGGTGCAGCGAAAACTCTCTTCAATGGAACGCCGNGCTAACCATCCACAAATCCTCAGAAGTATCAATAAAGAGGACTTGCTTGATACACATTTTCTCGAGTTTGAGAAAGGAAGTGCAGCGAAAACTCTCTTCAATGGAACGCCCTCACTGATATGTTCTCTTATACGATTGATTCCATTCCGGCCCCCTCCGC
>NW_016168670.1:0-18838 GCF_001687245.7 Rhagoletis zephyria
AAATATGGGACCAAATGCAAGAGGAAATTTCTTTAAAATTAAAAAAAAAATAAAATTTTTTGGATGCACAAGGACGAATAGGTAGTTTTTAAAGTTGATTCTTCAATTTGATACCCATATTTCTTTTCTAAGCGCATTTCCCTGAACTTTGCAAATCATTTTTAATTACTGACGTCAGAGTAAAAAACTAAAAACCCAATCTTTCTGTATTTGGCCCATGGTTTCGCGAATATATTGATACTTTGTCACGCGGTGTTATATTTATAATGTGCTAGACATTTATAAAAAAATATCAATTACTACATAAAAAAAAGAAATATAGCCAATACTGGCCAAGAAAAGGAGTTTCTATTATTGACATCAGTGCTAATTACAAGTCCCGAAAATCCCGCGATTATTTGCCGAAAATCCCAGGATTTTTGTAACCCTAAAAAGGCCGTGATCTCGGGACTAACATTCCTAGTCCGAATAAAGCCCTGCAACGAATCCTCAAAATTAATGCGGATTAGGTGAATTTTGGATGGCAACACTGCCTAAAGCGGCCAGCATTTATACTAACTACCCTTGCCGAAATGAGTATTTCATTGTCAGTGGTTTTTACGGGGCATGTCCCAAACCCGGCGGAACTTTATCAACAAAACTCGAGAAGCAGTTTAGCTACATAAGTATTTTTGTAAATCTTATTGTTCGAGTTATTAGTCATGTATTACACATGCATACATATGTACATATGTACATGCCTACCTAAATAGATCTGTTCTCATAGGCCACCCATTCTAAAAAACTAGCAACGAGGGTTAAGCGTCAAGACGATGTACGGTCATTGCACACTGCATCGCAGAATATGTTTGCACTAATATATGCCCATACATATATGTAAATATAATTCACTACACTAACACACAAAAGGGCTAAATGCGTGGAGACCGACCGCAGCAGTAAAACTACATAAATGGATGAACGCGAGGGGTCAGGGCACAAATGCACAGTACAAAGTATGTTTGTAGTTGTTTTCAATAAAAATTCCATTTTGTTCGTTGTCATGCGTTCCGTCATTTCTTCTTTCTTTCGCACATTTATTTATTATATTCGTTCGAGTACTGCATTCGCTGTACGAAAATATACAAAATATACGAAAAATCACAAAAAAAAAAAAATAAAATAAACAGCGAAAATGTGAAAATAAAACCTGAAAAACAAAAAAGTTTTTGTGTGGCTTCATTGCCGTTTCGTTGCACTCGCAAATTGGCAATGAATGAAAACGATTGTGGACAACGCAGGCAAACATACACGCACGCATACGCATGTATGTTAATGCATGTGTACGCACGAGCTGTGAATTGAGTACGCTCCATGCACCGCCGCAAAACAATGCTTAAGCACTTATGCACTTGCCGGCAGCAAGACCAGCGGGACCGCAGGCAGGCGGGCGGCCGGTTGGGCAGCAGCGACAGCAGCAACAGCAGCAACAAAAAACTTGCATAAGTCAACAGCCGCCAGACCTTACCCTATCATAACCTAACCCAACCCAAAATGAAGCGGCTTACTTAGTGCGGCGCGACGACCCAGCTAGCCAATGCAGGCGCAACGAGTGGATCGCGGTGGGGAGTAAGTAGTACAGTGAAGTTGAGTTAATACAAATCGCACTGAAATGGCTGATGAAGTTACTACACACTGAGTAGGCGAAATAGCTGATTAACCAAAAATTATGCTTTACAGGTTTTGACAGTACAGGGGGAAATTGTTGTTTAGCCTTTTGACGTCAATGCTTCTTTATCCAGTAGTGTAGTGCCCTCCATACTAGATCTGCAATCTAGGGTTAGAAATAAACAAATGATACCGAGATACAAGATTTCTGATCAAAAGTGGGCAGAGCCACGATCAAAATCAAAAAAATGTATAATAATCGAATTTTCTGCTCAGTGGTGTGGTGGCAAAAATTAAAAGGCATTTTTCGGTCGGCGACCATGGAAACATATTTCTTATTTTAAATGTTCATTGCATATTGTTTTAAGGTGTACAAAATATTGTGAAATATACTGTTATTTTTAAAAGTTTATTTTAAAAGTGAAGATACTTTTTGAATCCAACGAGACTATTTTGGTAAATTTTTTCATGTCAAGAGCTTCAAAATCAGAGCTGGTTAGAAATATCACAAAATTATTACAAATACTATATATGTAGGTATGGTACATATATGAAAATTTCGTTGTCGGTCACAAAAAAACAAAAAACAATTGTAGAAAAATTTCAGCCCCTACCCTCATTTTTCAGTTAGCGCTCGCAAAAATAAAAATTTTTATGGAAAAATATTTGTCTGTAATTTTTTTTTTGAAGGTCGGAATGAGTCCTAAATCTAATCGAGTAGATAAAAACCAGCATGCTCAGATTTTCAAATTGGCACTCAAAATCTTGGCTTTAGGTTGGCACCTTACTTTTTGTATGGGTTATATTTAGTTAATAGGCCTTAACTTCGTTTCTATGTAATTGTCCAAATAATAGGAGAGCGACCAGTTTTGACCAATTTTCTTTTGTCGCTTTAATGTTCATCAATGCTTTTATTAAAGCAAAGCTTATTGTTAACAAAAACCATACAAATCGAAATTTCAAATTTGTACAATAATCTGAAATTTCAGAAAAAATTAACAAAAACTATAAAAATATCCATAAAAAAAATCTATAAATATCGATAACAAAATCGATAAACATCGATAGCAAGATCGATAAATACCGACAACAAAATCGGAAAACTGCGATAAAAAATCGATAAATATCGATAACAAAATCGAAAAATATCTATAATAAAATCGATAAATATCGATCACAAAATCGTTAAATATATATAAAAATATTTGTTATAAAAATAAAAATATCGATGAAAATATACATAAGAAAATCGATAACAATATCGATAACAATAACAAAATCGATAAATATCGATAATAAAATCGATAGATATCGATAACAAAATCGATAAATATCGATAACAGAAACGATAGAAAACTCGATAAATATCGATAACAAAATCGATAAAAATATCGATAACAGAATTGATAACAAAACCGAAGACAAAATCAGCAAAAAATATCAATAACCAAATCTTTAAAATTATCGATAACAAAATCGATAAAAATATCGATAACAAAACCGATAAAAATATCGATAAGTCCCGAGAATCCCGAAAACATCTAAAATCCCAAAATAGTTCCCAGATTGAGTCTGTGTCTCCATCTACATCCTTTTCTCTATAATTACCTTTATTTTAATCTTTCTTCCGCTATGTTCATCTTTACTTTAATCGATGTCCTCATCCTCATCCTCATCCTCATCCTCATCTTTTTCTTTATATTTATCTTTGTTTTTACTTTTATGTTTATTATTTTCTTCAGCTAAATATTCCCCTTCACCTTTTCCCTTATATGTATAAGTGAAGTGTTTAAATCTACCTTGTTCTTCATTTCTGCCTTTATCTTTACGCATCTTTGCTTTTGTTTTTATTTTTGTCTTTACCTTTTGCGTTGAATTTGCCAATTTACTCCCAACCAGAGATGCCGTTTGGATCTAAATAGATCCAATTGGATACATTTTTAGACGAATTTTTGCGGGATACTTACTTTTTCCGGTCAGTATAAATGTGGATACTTTTTTAAGTNTTCATTAAAGATGGTAGAAAGCATTACGTTTTCTGAACGTATAAAGAATCGCTACTTAAGCGTGAAATTAAAGCATTTTATTTTTTGTGAACGAAGCAATGAACATATGAAGAGATCTCACCAAAATAGGTATAAGCGCAGTTGCTTTAATTAGCGTAAAATATATATATCGTCGTTTAAAGTGCAAAACCGCGTATCAACAAAAAGCAGAACCGCGTATGTGACATTGCATAAATTATTTTCTGGAGTACAAACACTTATATTTCAAAATGGTTCTCTTTTTTATAAAACAATCGCATTTCTGGCTAGTATATTTCAGAACGAATGGATAAGGATTGAGCCAAGAGCTTGTGTGAGCAAATCCAATTTTTGGCAGCAAATGTCAGTTACGCGGTTTTGCAGAATGACGATACGCGGTTTTGTACTTTAAACCACGATATACATATGTATATAAAGTAAATTATTCTCTTTCTGTAGTAATCTCTTTCATATCACATATTTTCATTTGTTAATTTAAAAAGAAAGAAGATTTCAATGTAGTTGAAAAAACTAACTTTGATTTATTTAAGGAGACTTTTATGAATTTTACTGAAAAGGCTTTAAATACACTCTAAAAATTTTTTGTTTATTTGCGCATATTAAGAGAGGTAACCAGTTTCCTCTTTTAATGTGTGCAAATTCGCACATCGTAAAATTAATCATTGCCTGTTTACTCTTACATATCAAATTTGTCGCAAGAGCAAAATTACACATAACATGTTTAAAATAAAGTAATGTTGATTATTAGTAGGAAATGAGTAGTCCACTTGCAAACAGCGTTATGTGATTTTATAATAGAAAGCCATAAATTTGAAAAAGCGACTACGACAACAAGTAACATTTAAATTGAATCTTTTTTATTATTACCTGAAAATTTGGATAAATAGGAGCCTTATAAAATTGTAACATCACATAACATGTCATAAGATAACATTAACAGTGTATACGACCTAAAGCAGCTTTCTAAGTTCATCAGAAAATTAATACTTTTGAAAGTTCATAAATAAGTATGATAGCGACTTTTGGAAGAAGACTTAACATTTGATGCTATTTTTTCAGAATATAAAAAGATTTTGCAATCTGTTGTTAGTGGACATGAAACTACTTTAAATACTGGTACGTAATCCGCCAAAAACTAAGAATCGAAAAAATTTTACATAGCGCACTTTGCAAGTAGACTACTCAAATGTATTTGTAGTTTGAAAATGTTTGCAATTTTAAACATTCTATATATGTGTATATTTTAAAGATCTGAAGTTCAAAATCAAATACTGAACATCTTATACGTATATTTATACAGATTCTTGTTGAAAAATAGATACTTTTCAGTAGTAGTTTTACATGCTCTTTTTAAAGTGTACTTTCTATTTATTATATTTACTTTGCAAAATACTTATGCACAAAAAATGTACTTTATAAATTGAAATTACAAATGTTTGATTTTATGCACATGTATTCCAAGTTCTTAGGATGGGATGCCTTTTTCATGAAATTGTTTGGTTTTCTTACAAATTATGAGATGTATATGTAAAAAAATAAAATTGGATACATTTGGATACATTTTTGGCTTGGTCAGGGATACATTTTCTTGAGACGGCGCGGCAACACTGCTCCCAACCAACCAACCGCCGCTAAAGAAGTTTCACTCCAAAAAATATTCCGATGAGTCGATAATAAACGTAAGAAAATCGGACGCGTTTGATGAAGGACAGCTAAGAATTTAAATTTTTTTGTGGCGATAGGATCGCATAGATATATGCGTACGTGCGTTTTCGAAGCATTTAGTGCGTATTAGTTCCGACGGTATCGCAAAAGTGTATGGATAACTTTACATTATCGATTTTCTTGCGACCGTACAATCGTACCGTACATTTCATCCCAGAAAATTCACAAAAAAAAATCGCAAAGGGATATACATAATTATTTCTTTTCAAATTCTTTGTGAATTCTGTACTGCATATTCCGAGATTACTCTGAAAGTATGATTTGCGGGTACGTATGTACAAATGTAAATACATATGAGGGCATATAAAAAGACATTTAATAAGTGTCAGCTGGCGAACGATTAAAATTGCAACTGATTTTCTAATTATCTCAGCAGTTCCTGTAATGGCACAGTCGTGTTTAGCAGAGATCACGACCCGATTTCAATACTCTTACAATAAAAAAACAAAAAACGTAATCAAAAATAGAAATACTGCAAAAAATTTTAATAATAAAGAGAACTGCGCATAATGAAAGCTGAGTAGTAGTGAGTAGTAGCTGATTCATGAACAGCTGCGTCGCCTTTTCCCTATCACGTGGTCAAATTTATTTTCATCAAATGTAGTCACCACTAAGCCATTATGAAATTCGAGTTCGAACCCAACCTTAAAGTGCTGAAATGCAACACACATATATACACACATACACATATATACACACATACACATATGTACGTGAGTTAATAAATTTCTTTGTGTGCTTGCATTGGAAGTTTTGGTTTTTAGCGCTTGGCTAACTAAATGGAAATGTCATCCATTTGATATTGGAAATGCAAAACAAATGCAATTATTTACAGTATTTAGCGATCGAAGTTAAAATTTGTTGGAAATTGGTTATTAAGCGCTTTACAAATTTAATTAGAAACAGAACACTGTTGGGTTATCTATGTAATTAAATGCATTTTAATGAGTTTGAACGATCTTTTGAAGCTTATGGAATGCCACAGAAATCAATGACTTCTGCTGCCATTCTCTACGCTTCTCCCACTCCAAAGTGGCTTTTGATTTATGTAGTTAATTTTAATTAAATTTCGATAGTGGATTGTGTAGAAGAATTCAAGACATCCAGATTATATTGTCTGATAACTGTTCCTATCCCGTTTAACACCCAGCTAGATGTCTCCATTATGGATATGCCGAAAAATTATATCGACTAAAATATTGATGGATAATATCAATAAAGTTCATTAAATGAAATATCGATATTACAAATTATGTAGAGTATCTGCTCAGCAAACAAATTTGAAAGTATTCGTTTATATGTATGATTTTATACATATTTAGAAATTCACAAGACGTCTAACGAGTCGTTTCAACCGTTATTTTATGTTGAAAAATTTTACAACTCACGACGCTTAAGATGTTTTTGGAATCCCCTTATTTTTTTTTGGAATGCGAAAAATAAAAAAAAAACTTTAGGTTCAAACGTTTTTTTCTACTAAACTGTTTGGCCTAGCTGGGTTAAGATAATCCTCACATAAGCGAATTTTTAAGTTCATGGTTTTAGCGGGCTGCAAAAATTAACGGAGCCTGAGCAGCTCTGCATACACTGCTAAATCTACGTGGCAAAATCTGAATTCGCTATTTGATATTATCAAAAAACGACCACTGGGTGCTGGGTTAAGAAACATTGCCTAGCAACATTGCTGAGAAACATTGTTTGTACTTTTCCTCCATTTTTTTTTTTTTTGCCGTGGGTTGCGCACCACAGCGGCCGTTTTTGGTGAAAATAAACTGTAAATTTAAATTCCTCGGACCCCAAAACCCCCTGAGGGACCTTTTAAATGTATAAATATCTGCATTTAAATCAACTTTAATTGGAAAACTGGGAAATTACTTTTCCATATACAATTCATACTTTCAGAAAAAATTTGGTGTCATAAATTCCCAGAAACATACTGAAAATGTCGTAGGTACAGTGACATTATTATTGTCATTAGTTTTAAGTGGAAAAACCAAATTCAATAATATATATTATCTCGATCAAAAAAGTAATAGCCAAATAAAATTATTTCCGTTGAACAAAAAAAAAAACATATAAAAATTAATATCTTAAGCGAAAAAAAATAAAAATCATGGAACGGTGATTAAATGCTTATTTAAGCTAATGATTACAGTACCTGAAAAATATATAAAAATAAACTATCAAAAGTTTGATTCGCAATTTTTTGCTCTTTGTTATAAAATAGTTCCTCCCAGGTACAGTCTCAGCCAAAAATGATTTGAATTCAGCGCGAAAAAATGCATTTGCTGACAAAATCATTAGATTAGAAATTTCTGCCGATAAGCTTTTATTGTAAACTATTAAATATTTTTTCAAAGCGCGAAAATTAATTGAATAAAAAGTGCAAAAAAAAACGCGAATTGCCGATAAGCACAGATTTCGTCAAGCCACTTTAGTCATTATTTATTTTTTGCCTTATTGTTGTTTTTGTGCTCATTGCCTCATTGGCCTCAGTCATTATCGTTCGCAATGTCTTATCACCAACAGCGATACGTGCTACGGCAAATGGGTGGTGTTACAGCGACGGGGTTTGTGGACGGGATGTATGTATTATATGTATGTATGCATGTAGGTACATATACAAGTGCATAAATATACAATTTTGTTGTTTTTGTTTTTTACTTTTTTTTTGCATTTATATTGCAGTGTTGTTGGGCAGATATCAGCCCTAATGTAATTGTTTAACAGCAGCAGCAAGCAGCAAGCAGCAACAGCAATGCCAGCAACAAGCACAACAACAAAATAGTAATATAAAAAACAACAGCAGCAGCAACAATATGAACAAACACAACCCGTCGGCAATAAAATAAAATAAGCGCAAAGCAACTGTAAAAAATGAGATAATACCTTGAACGAGTGTCAAACAGGTCGTTGTCTGGCTGACGTCGTAGTCATATGTATGTATTTGTGCATACATATGTATGTACATACCCTGCAGCAATTCAGACTCACCCTAGGTTAGCCCTCAGATAGTGCCCTATTGTTACCAGCACTAGTCCCTCATAATTCTCCGGCCAATGGTTTCAACTGCCATTTTTTGGCATTGGCGTGTCATTGGAAAAGGACCAGTCCAATCAACACTGACCGTTTTATAGTCCTGCCTAGACTAGTCCAATTTTGGAAATTTTTTTCGTTTGAGTAAGATTGCGTTCAGCACTTCGCAGATGCTTTTTCATAATTCAAAAACACAAAAAAAAACAAAATTGTACCAGTTTATAACCATGTTGCTTCTGACGGCATTTGAACCTGGACCCTCCTGAAAGCTAACAAGCAAGTGGCAAGCATCTCTGCGCACTGAGCTACAGCCACGCATGTAAATGCGTGTTCAAATGTTCACTTTGCATTAAGGCCAGACCAAGCGACTGGGACATTCACAGGGTGGTGTTCTTTAAATTTTTTTTATTGAATTGCAAGACAACACCACCCTGTCACTGCCAAACTGTACTTTTCGTCTATCTCTAGGCCGGTTCCTTGGGGACTGGTCGAAACAAGGCTGACATTTTCGATGCAAGCAAATGTCCAATTCTGACCAGTCAAATTTTAACCAGTGAAGTACTAGTCCTTAACGGAAAATTGGCCGCTTTATTGCTGCAGGGTGTATAGCTGGGGCTGCCAAGCAAGCGGCCAGGCAGCCAGCCGTTGGTTGAAGCCAGCGAGCCGCCACTGGCAGAGTGTCGCGTTCGTCATTGTCATCGTCATCGTCAGTGACTTTACGTTTGCCCCTTTTCATTTCATTTCATTTCATTTAAATTTTGTTTTTTTATGTTCTTGCTTGTTATTGTTTTTGCTATGTGTATGTAGCTACTGTTGCTATTGTCATTTTATTGTTTTATTTAGGCGTTATTGTTTGTTTATTGTTGTTGTTGTTGTTGTCAGATTTGCCTGCCTAAAGCGGCTAGATTGCGGATGATTAGCAAATTTCGGCTAATCTACCCAGATGAAATATATCATCAAAGACAATTTTCTTTTCTTTGATTTTCTTAATTTGAAACGTTTGTCTTCAATCAGAGCTTATGACAGATTTGCCAGGGCGCTTAGCATTAAAAACCTCTAAAGGCGTTATTGTCGGATTGTGGAAAATGGAAAAATGTTCACCAAATACATTTAAATATTTTAACCAATTGCGCAGCCGATTCACTTTCGCACTCTCCCACTTTTAATGCAATTCGCATTCGTCTTTTTTTGTTTTGCGGTTGTTTTGCTTTCGAAGCACTCATTCGCTCACAATTGCCGCCATTTGAACTACGTATGTAGCTGGCTTTAGAGTAAGGTTCTAAAATGTTGATGGAGAACCATTTACCAATACATTTACAACATTCAAACAGAAAGTCACCACACCATGTCAGCAAAGCCAAGATTTGTTCGGCATTCGCCAACTCACCACTCACTGTTTTTTAACTGAATTCACTCGAAATGCAAGCATGCACACGCACCAAGGTAAACAGTCACTCACACAGACACACACACACACACAAAGCATTCAAGCAGAGGAAATGCACTTTTTGGTGGCCGCTTTGCTTTTTTTATTTATTTATTCATAGAGCGCTAAGAAAAGCTGCCGACGTGAGAGTGACTGTCTTCGCTTGGGCTTCGTGTTTGTACGATTTTTGAGTGATTCATTTTAGCTGAGTAATGTTCTAGACTCAGGCAGCTTACCTATTGGGGTAGGTAAGCAGTAGCGAAACTTGGGAAAATATCTTTTTTTTTTCTAACACCTAAAAATTCTCAACTTTTTTGCAGGTATTATTAAGAAGAAAAAATACTAATTCCATAAATTCACTAAATTATCATCATAGTAGTAAGGGGTGAAATATTTTAATGAGAATTTATATTATTTTAAAATGTTTTTATTCGCTTGATGATTTTGAAATTGCAAGAATTGATAACAGTGACTCAAAAATACTCAAAAAATTTACGTTCATATGTATGTATAGGTACAATAAAATCCGACTTTACCTATTTTGGCACACCCTAATGTACATACATACATATGAACGTATATTTTTAGAGTATTTTTGAGTCACTGTTTTCAATTCTTGCAATTCCAAAATCACTCTAGGCCAGCATTAAGTGCCTTCGACTAATACAAAATGTTGTAAAGGCTAGCAGACGGTTTCAAGTTAATCCTCCAAAGTGCATAATTTTATAAATAGCCTGAGGTTGTAATGGCTTTTTAATGACTCAAAAACCAGTGAATAGGCCCGACAATATTATTTTGGAATTTTGTGATCTTTCTTCTCTATATTTTTGACACCTCAGTGCACTTTATAAACTACTGCTTACATAAATATTTTAGCAAGCAAACCCCTTTTATTTTCATATGTATGTATGTAAATAAAATTCTGTCTCAACCTAACTGAGCTAGAGTGGGTACCCTCTCCCATTATAGCAGATATGTATAGCGCAGCAGATACTTTTATAAGTGCATTAATTTTCCAAATACGAAAACACTGCATAAAGTTGACGCCTATTCGTGGTGCAAAATATAAATAAATACTCATTCTTATTAGCGGCGACAACGTTTAATGCAAACAACGTGCATGTGTATGTATGTGTAAGTGCCGTAGTGAGTGCAATGCGCTATGGATGGGTTGAGTGCGTTGAGTTCGCGACTTGCTGGAGGCAAGCGAGACTTTTTCTAGCGAGCAAAATTTCAACTGGAAGTGGAAGAAGCTCGCTCCAAAAAATTGCCAATCCAAAAGCTGAAACTTGACAAATGTTCTTATTACAACGAATTGAGTACCACCAGCTGGAGGAAGTATTGCAATGCATGTAAAGATTCGAAAGAGTGGCGAACTGCAGTTCTCTTTCATATTTTCTTAACCGCGCTGTGAAGGTAAAAAAATATGCATTTACTCAAAGTGAATTCTTTTCCACCCAACACTCAGCAGCGAACTCAAACAGGCAGGGAGCTGAAAAAAAAATGTATGACAACAGCGAAGCCGACAGCTTAGCCAGCAGCGCTGTCGTCGACAGCCGCAGCAACCACGTCGTTTATGGCGAACACTCGCACGCCACACGCTCACAGACGGCCGTGGCGCGTATGTGTTGGTAGCGCTCAAATGTGAGTGGAAATACAGGCGGCGTCGCTTGAGCGCATGTGTGTGCGTGTGTGTGCGTGTAAATATTTGCGCACACACACACGCAGACAGGCGGTGTGTCCTTACGCTTTTTTACACCCCAACTGCCAGCGTTGCTGCTGCGCGGCAGAAATAAAAAATGGGTGAAATGTTTTTTTTTTTTTTTAACTCGAATCGAGCGAGTGCAACGAGCGAGTGTGAGTTGGAGAGCTGCAAAGAGCAAAAGCGCTGAGAATGGCGTGTGGCGGCAATCGTATAGGAAAGCGCAGCAGGCGAGTGGGCTACTAGACAATGGCGGTGGAGCGCAGGAAATGTGAGCAAATGAGTTGGTGGATTGTTTGGTTTGTTCTATGAGCGATCGCATGGACGGACGGGCGGTACGGGCTGTCGGGTGCAATGAGTTTGCGTGCATATGTGCTGCAATTGCGCTGGGGCTTGTGATTGTGTTTGTAAGCTTTGGCGATTTTTTGCATTGAGTAATGCAAATTGTCAGTGTATGCGTGTGTTTTTTATCATTCGCTTGATTCATTAGCGAGTTGTGTTTGTGTGCGCGTACATATGTACATTGACATGTATTCTGCTGACAATTTTTCTATTCTGAGCGGCGATTCCGACTTCTGCCTGCACTTCAACCGCACGCTCGCCATTTTACTAAATTTATGGAGCGCAAATCTACCACTTTGTGCAGTGGTGAGTGTGGGGCCCAAGTTTCTTCCCCCCATTTTTTTGTAGCGCGCCGCTCAGCTGTGTACGCTGGTTCGTAGTTAAAGCATTTTTTTTTTTTAATGAAATGCTATCTCCTTCTCAATTAACATTAAGGAGAGCGCTGTGGTCAGCAAGAAAAAATAAAGTAGGTAGCTAGAGCGGTGCGCGGAGTTAACGTGAACGCCGCACTCTTTCTCTGGGCAATCTTTTGATGACTTGTAATGCTTTTACTTTGGACTCAAGTTTACAACGCAGTTGACAGCTATCATCAGGAGCTCAAACAGTAAGCGTCTTCCATTTTTGCACAATCCTATGCCGCTCGTTGCTTGCGTTTCCTCGCGCGCCGCACACTGACTGGCATTGTCATTCCGACCGAGACAGACTCACCGCCCCATTAGCTAAAAAAATGCATACTCACTCATTGCCGCCGCGCGCCTTCTGCGCTGCTCTCTTTGTTCTGTTGACTGCACTCTCGCGCGCTCTTTGGTGAGCAGTTGATTGTTGCAATTGCAGTTTTTTATCATCGCCCCAGACACGCTGTAGCGCGCCAAGCGAGCGAATGTTCTAGCTGCCATTGCATTGGTGGTTGGTTGCGCGCCATGCCGCTGCACCACTGCACCACTGCACCAATGTTTTTTCCGTCATACTTTTCCTCCTTCTTCTTCTTTGGCGACGTCCTGCCCCACTGCCGCGCTGAGTGCAGCGCGCGCAAACTGCTGCGTTATTCTTGACGTTTGTAGCTGCGGCGCGCCGAACTTTCTGCTTGGTGGTATTGTGATATAATTTTTGCAGTCGAGTCGGCTCGACAGTCGCAAAAACGCAACGCATCCGATATGCAACGGAACGCATTTTCGGACGCGGCCCGAAACGATCCGAGTAGCGTCCGATCGCGCGTCCAACAATAGTAAAGAATATAATTTAAACATTTTTTTTTGTTGTTGTTGCTCACGCTCATTTTATTTAGTGATTTTATTGTTTTCGTACTATTGCTGCTGAATTTTTTATTGCTTCGTGTTGGTGTTGGTGTTGTTGTTGGCGTCAGCGTTGTTGATATTACTTATTCGAAGTATCGTCGCCGCTGAGCCGCATCGCTAGTTTTATTAAAAATTTCAAATATTCGCTACAGCGCGCGCTATTGTTGTTGCTGTTGCTCTGAGTGCAGCTCAAATTGGAAATGACAAATTTGTTTTTAATAAATTAACAACAATTAAAGGCGTCGCTTGTAACAGCGATAACAGCGGCGGTAAACGCATCACCCGCGAATGTGATAACCATACTCGAAATGAGAAAATTTTAAAAAGCTTAATGCAAAGCAACAACAATAACAATAAATAATTAACATTGACGAATTTTTGCAAAATTGCGTGAGTGCAGTGCCCGTGCCAGTGCATTGGTGTGCGTGAGCGCGTATAGTGCGTCCGCCACTGCCCACTGGGCAGTAGTGAGCAGCAAGTGGGTATGGTGCAAATGAGCGCGCGCGTGTATGTGTGTGTATGTGCGCGCGCGCAGCTGTTCTTGTATTCAGCGCCAGCAGTAGTAGCAGCAAGGCGTCAGCGAGAACGTCAGCGCCAGTGGCAGCTACTCAAAAAGAAGGAAATTGAATTTATTCTTTTGACGCGCGTCTGTCCGTTGCGAGCGCGCCATACTTCCGCTACTAGCGCGCTTATTGCAATACGCGCATTTCGCGTGCAGTAACTAAAGTGCCGTAGGTCTAGCAAATAAAATGCAATAATTTAGAAATTACAGCAACACAAGCCACGTCAACTAGAATACGGTCATTCTTATGTTGCCGTTGCACTAGCTGTTAGTTACCATCAACAGAAGAAGCGCCATCGTTTCATTGTCAGCCATCAGCGGTTGTCATGAAGTCGCTCTACAGCAAAAAATAAAAGTTTGCGCGCTTCACGCACTTCTATTTTGTTTTTTTTGGCAGTTTAATAAGCTCGCGCCCGCAGCTGCATCCAAAATGCATTGTTAGCCGCCGCATTCGCACTACAGCCTGTGCTGCACACGCAGTCAAACAACTCGGTTGGCGCACTCGACACTGTAATGCCATGCAGCGCAGCGCAACACTAGCGCCTCCATTACCACCACCACCACCACCCTGCAGCGCGTCCTCCCCACCCACCAAACGCACCGGCCACCAGTCACACGGACTCACCATTCGCACGCAAAACGCCGCGCGTTGAACGCGTCGTGTACCGCGAAACGCGAACTGCGAATCAGCGCGCCGTCGCCACTCGAATTCTATTCTGTTCGATTGTGCAGTCGCGTACGCGTACCGGCGCACCGTTCACGTTGTTACTATTACTATTATATATTTTTGATGGCTATTTTTCGCGTTATTTTCACGAATGTTACTTAATTTTACACTTGCCGTGCCGTGCCGTGCTGTGCTGTGCCGCGACTTTTTCCTGCTTTCTCGTCGCCTGCGTCGTTCTTAGAACAGTCGGTGATGGTGTGGCGTTAACAACGCGTCAACAATATTTAGTGCATTTTTTAACCGTTATTGATTTTTTGTGTGCAATTTTGAGTTCAATAAAATAAATAATTTAAAAGAATTGTTCTGCAATAAATATTCGACGACAATTTGATTGCAAAAAGAAATTGCATACGCTGAAATAAAATGTAGTGACCCCGACTGCAAGTGCAATAAATTTAACAGAAAATTAGTAAAGTATTAAAATGCTACAAAAAAAAAAAAAAAAACATCTGCGGTGCCAACGGAATTTTACAGCGGAAGCCAGGTCGCCAGTTTACGAATGTTTAATCGTCGTAATAAAGAAAACCGCTGGGTTCAATTAAAGCAATATCGAGTTTTGAGAAAATAAAGGGATAAAAATACTCGTTAAGCCAAAAGTGGTGAAGGATTATTTGAGAGCAAATACTTTTGTGGAAAATATCAATGACAGCGAAATGAAAAATATTTTTTTTTTTTGTTTCTAGTAAATACGTGGTGTAAAAAACTAAGAACGCTGAAAGTGAATGTGTTTCAAGAGTTTGTTAAACAAAAAAATGTGGTTTTCTTTCAAGACAAGTGAAGTACTTAAAAAGCGCTTTGCGCATTTTCGAGCAACAAGTATCTAATATATCGTGAAGAGCTGGGTTGCTCTTGAAGCAACCGTTAAATTGTCCAATTTGTTATGCCCGAGATGTGTTAGCAGCGCAAAACTTTCAGCTGTTTTTTCCACTCGCTTCTTTTGACAGTTTGCCGCTTCCTGCCTTCAACGATGAAGATGCAAACTTTGGGCTGCATCTTTATGTAGAAACTTTACTATCAACATACCTACCATAAGCAGGTTATGTGCTAGGATTTCAAGTAGGCAAAATCCAAGCCTTTCACTTGACTACATACATCTAATGGTGCAGTTAGACGTAGCAACGGAATTACTTTACAACACGTTTTTCTATCAAAATCGGGAAGAAAACGCCTACCTTTTTCCGCGCCAATACCCAAGAAATACTTTTTCCACTTTTCGAAAACCTATCTCAAAAATTAAACCTGCAAGTTGTCATTGCAACCGAAAGGCTAAGTGGCAAGTCACTCATCAGTTACACTTTGCATGTAAAGTTACTCTCGAAAGCTGTTTTTACTTCATAAACTCAAACTTTCCAAATAATACGTTTTTGTCTCTTCTTTAAAAATCGCGTTAGGCGGCAACACCCGAGCAAGTTGAACATTTTCCTGAAAGCGATTTGTGCCGAACTTCAGTTGCCCTTACACCTTACAATTTTTATTTCCGAAAGTGATTTCTGCATATCTGCAAAAAGCACTTTCCTCCAGTTTACACGGGAAAGTAGGGGAAATGCGCACAAAAAGCGCTTGCATTGCCACCTTTGCTCTGGAAAATCAATTTCAACTTGCACCTGGTGCACTAGCAAGTTTAATTTTTGCTAAATTTTTCCTCAAGCAAAATAAAGTGTTAAATTGTGAAGCATTTGTTTGGCGAATTCAGTGAATTTGCGCGAAAATATTTATGAAAAATACCAAAGATCGACTTTCTGAAATTAATGTGCCTGCGTTGCCTCGCCTTACAGGACTTTAAATTGTGCCAAAAATAAATAAAGGCATTAAAACGCTTGATTTGCGCCTTTTAAAAAGGAGCGATTGGACAGATTACAACTCATGCTTCAAGATCAGCGCTCGGACTTATAGAACATTTGTGGCAGTTTTACCACTGATTTTTGCTAAACTGCATCCCAACACATCTACCACCATAAGCTTTACATATATAAATCTAGCACATTCAAAAATGTTTGCCTTTTTTTACAATTTACATAGTTCAATCAAGTATCACAAATTTCCTCTGTATTTTATGTGAATTGTAATTTTACTCATCTCAAAACATTGCCAGGCGTAGGTGAGTGTGTATGTATGTAGTTATAATTCGCTGCAAAACCAAAAGCTTATTTAGGTGGGAGTGCAGAGAATGAACAAGCGAATTTAATAAGATTTCCTGTATAAATTCATTTACAAATTAAGCTAAGAATTGCCGTTTGTTTTTGAATTTTTTTCATTAACGGCCTTGCTAATTTTTTTTTTTGCACAAAGTTTTGAACTTTAGAATTTTGGGGTTCTTGTTGTAGTATTCAATAAATTTTTATAAAAAAATTTGCTACAAAGTGAGCACGAAGGATTGTGAATATCAAAAAAAAAACATTGTACGGACACATTTTCTGCTGGGTGTATTCTAGGGATGCCAAAATATGCGGAAAACGGTGATCACGGGATTTCGGCGATTTATCCCGGGACACACATTGAGACGTAACTTTTATGAAAATGAGTAAAAATTCAATATCTGAAGGCATTTAAACATACCACGGAATAAAACTATTTAAAATTTGCGATAAACTGATTGTAAAATTCATATATTTATGAATACAGATAAATCTTTACGTAATACATTTTGCAAATTGTATTTAAAAAGCCATATGATTGAGGAACGCATACATCACAAATAACAATGTAAATACCCAGTACTTTCGAAAGTAATGATAAAAAAAAAACAAACAAAAAAACATTAAACAAAAATGTACAAAAACAAATTTTTATTCTACTCCATAAAGAAATGTGGAATGGCGATTTTTAGCAATTTTTTCGCAATTTACTCGAAATTTGTTAGGGCGCACAAGTCAAACGGACCTCAGAATCAGATTCAGCGGGTCGAAATACATGTTGGTAGGTGGGTCTGGTTAAAAGCACACACCTCTTTTTTAGGCTGATGTTGTGGTTATTGCACTTAAAATGTGTACTTAAAATTGACTTGAAGTTGTTACACACAAAATCTGCTGATGAAAAACATATTTCGACCTCAACACTTTTAGGTTGAACAGTCAAAAGGTAGTCATAAGCCATTTGAAGATAATGATCTCTATCTCCTCCATTACTAAATATTTGAGCTTATTTTACCAGCATGTCGGATAAATTACACTGTCCAGCACTCGGCTGGGTATTGGACCAAACCAACTTCTTTTAAGAGACTGAGTCATAAGTAAAAAATGTAATTTTCCCGTTTTTCGAAGTTAGTCAAAGAAATCGAGATATGGCCATTCGAAGTACGAAATTGGACTTTTGGTAAAAAATTATTTTTAATTATTACATTTAAAAAGCAAAAAAAAAAAATAAAAATACAAGCGTTGTTCGCCTTTTTCTGTATTTATATGGTATATCAACTTTTTTTAGAAAACTTATATAACAGGTGCTATAATGGGTCAAATGTCAGATCTTCCAAAAATTAAAAACTTAATATTTAAGAAAATTTTGAACTGATTTTTATAAGATGCATATCTTTGTAATTTAATGTCCTTTCTTGTGATATGCACGTTTGTATACTTCGTATATAAAAATTTGGGAAAAAACACATTTAAATGAAAAAAATAACTTTTTTTTTGTATAAAAAAATATTTTAAACAAAAAAATACTAAGCGATTTTTAGAAAATTGGTATCGTTGTACAAGTGATTAAGCCCCCTTTCTTCTTATATGCTTATTTGTATACTTCGTGAATAAAAATTTGAGAAAAGCACTTAAGAGGAAAGAATTACCTTTTTTATCAAAAAAAAATGTAAACAAAAAAATTACTCACCGATTTTTTAAAAATTGGCATCGTTGTTAAGGTGATTAAAACCTATTTCGTCTAATATGCATATTTGTATACTTCGATAAAAATTATATAAAAATTTGATAAAATCACTCAAAAGGAAAAGATACCAATTTTTTCTTATAAAAAAAAATTTACAGAAAAATTACTCATTAGTAATACAATTGAATTTAATCGTATTTTATATACGAAGTATACAAATATGCGTATCAGAAGAAAGGGGATTTAATCGTCTTTATAACGATACCAATTAAAAAAAAAACTGTTAATAATTTTTTTGTTAAAATTTTTTTTATAAAAAAAATTTATTTTTTCATTTAATTGTATTTTTTCTAAACTTTTTATATACGAATTATACAAATATGCATATAGGACCCCTTATAGCACCTGTAAAATAAGTTTGCACAAAACGAAGTTATATACCATTTAAATAAGAGCGAAAGGCGGATTACGTCTATATTTTTAGGTTTTTAGTTATTTACATACAATAATTA
>NW_016168671.1:0-2747 GCF_001687245.7 Rhagoletis zephyria
TCCTTACATCTATTCCGTGTGTTGCAATATCCACGAAAGCAGCAGTTAATTTTTTATGAAGAAAATTATTACAAAATATTCGAAAATTTCTCTACTTATATGTTTGGCTTTTCTTTGTTTTATTTTTCCAACGTCAAAAGCTGGATTTTTTTTTGAAAAAGTTGGTACAACAAAAAATACGAAACACGTTTTCTGTCAGATAGCTAACATGGCGGATAAGAAGAAGTGAAACTACCTTCTAAAAATTATTGTATCATGCTTTATACTATGAAAACTATGAAAACGAGAGGAAAGTTCGTAATCTGCTCTGATAGTATGTCATGAAAAACAAATTCTATTATCGACAGTATCCGTGACATACTCATTGCTCAACCCCAAAATATTAAAATAACTCAAAAATACAGGGTAATATGCATGCTGACAAAATTGCAAAAGATATGGCCGCTACACCTACTATGACTTCAGGTATTATATTTAAAAACGACATTTATCGGCTAATCTATATATATAAATGTAAATGTCTGTTTGTTTATTACCTTATAACTTTTGAGCCACTACACGGAATCGCATGAAACTTTGCACACTTATTTGCTTTTACCACGGGAAGGTAATAGGCATAGAGAAATATGGACAGCACTGGAAAACGGGGGCGTGGCACCTCCCTTACTAACTAAAATTATCATGTTGTGTATCTCTTGAAATATTTGAGGTAGATTACTGGAACTTGGTGTCGAGATAAACGAAATTAATTCCATACTCTTGGAAAAAAATTGGCGGTATAGGAAAAGGGGGCGTGGCACCTCCCATAGGCGTGAAATAATTTATCAGCTATAACTTCGGAACCGTAAGTCACATGAACTTGAAATTTGGTATGGAAACATATCTATGGTAGATGCCTATATTAAGGCATGTATAGATGAGGTTACAAAAGGGGCGTTACACATAACATAGGCATGGAATTTTTAATCAGTCACAACTTCGGAACCATAAGTCACATGAACCTGAAATTCGATATGCAGACATATCTATGGTAGATGCCTATATTAAGGCATGTATAGATGAGGTTACAAAAGGGGCGTTACACATAACATAGGCATGGAATTTTTAATCAGTCACAACTTCGGAACCATAAGTCACATGAACCTGAAATTCGATATGCAGACATATCTATGGTAGGGGCTCATAGTAAGGTATATATACATAGGCGTGGAAACTTTATTAGCAATAACTTCGGAACCACAAGTCACATGACCCCTTTAATTCCTTCTGATATGCCTTTCGAATTTATAAGACTTCAGTTTCCAGTTCGCTCAGGTTTTTCAATGACAATAAACAAGAATTCCTCAGAATAAAACCCAAGACTTTATCGAAAATAAAATGTATGATAATTGCATTGAAAAATGCATTTATGTTAATAGATTCATTTATATTACAACATTGGAACTTCTACTATTATATTATTTATTGGAGATCTTTTAATGTATATAAAAAAACCCTCCTGTTGTGCCAAAAAGTTATTATTGCATTTTATTCCATAACACCCAAGCTATACAAATGTCCTATCGTATCCTGCTATCACGGCTATAGTCATATTAGAGAAGAAATAAAATATAATATCTTTACATAAATTATTTTTCATATTCGTATAAAGACGTGGGGTGAAACCCGCGGGTAAAAGCTAGTAAACCATAAAAGGCAAAGCAAATTATTAGCAGACTGGAGACGATATAGCCATCATTACTCCGAAATAAATCATAGTCGCTCTAAGCCGAAATTTACTACCCCTATACCGATATAGTTTATATTACGCCATACACTCGACTTCGTCTTGGTCATAAAATTATCACCCATTCCCATCTACTTCAAGGCGCTGAAGCCAGGGGATGCCCGTTTTGTAACCTTCCACTCAGCGTGAACTATCTTTTGTCATCCTGCTCCAATCCCAGAGACATCATTACTTTCAAAATGCGGATCCTATTCAGTTGATAAAAGATCCCACAGATGATGACATAACAAGAATATACAAATACCTAAAAGATTCCGACCTGCTTCGACGTATCTAATATTTTATGCTTGAATTTTATAATTGAATTTTTATGTAAACTTTTATAAAAAAAGGGCATTTTCAATACCTATTCGTCCTCGTAAACCAAAAAAAAAATTTTTATCCACAGCATTTTCTCTTTCATTTGGTACCAATACTGTTATTCTACCTTGAACTGAATTGTTTAAATAATTTTTTTAAGTAATCATATCTTTGAAATTACAAGATCGTTTAAAAAAACTGGCATAAGAGAGAAAAACTAGAAACGCAGTTTCACTATAGTTTCGTAAGTATATTGATTGCTTCGTACGACAAGGTGTAATGAAATAACAAAAAGCGATTAGGCATGCTAGAATATTAAA
Organism: Rhagoletis zephyria; assembly: GCF_001687245.7. Lineage (NCBI taxonomy): Eukaryota > Metazoa > Arthropoda > Insecta > Diptera > Tephritidae > Rhagoletis > Rhagoletis zephyria. Next base: position 2,407 of record NW_016168671.1, read on the forward strand.
TTTTTGTACTGTTTGATATTCATCAAAATGATAAAACTCTGCATAAAAATGGGGAAATTATAGAAAAAAATTATCTAAAATAGCTAACTCGATTTAAAAAAAAAAGCTAAACAAGTAGCTAATAGCTTAACGCAAATTTCGAAAATAATAATCATGATAAAAACATAGCAAGGTAGAACCGTTCTCTCAATTTGTCGGCCATGATTTTTTTTTGAAGTTTGCCAACATTTTAAAATCATATAAAAGTGAAAATAAAAAATTGAAATTGTTCGAAATTGTTGTTGCTTGAGATTGAAAATGAAAATGTGTGTGTGAGTTTGTGAGTAAATTTAAAAATTAAA
>NW_016168671.1:10475-18836 GCF_001687245.7 Rhagoletis zephyria
TTTTTTTCCTGTAAAGTTTTTAAAAATGTATTAATCAAGCTCAAATTTCATTAATGTTCATCCTTCGACTCTTAAAAATTTGAAACAAATCAAACACATGAAGTCCGAGCCTGGCTACTTTGGTATGGAGAATAAGCAATATGTTTTCTCTATTTATATTTGGCATATACCTGAACGTATTTGTATGTACTCATGTAAAACACGGTAGTAAAACATTTTGTTTTTAACGCTTTCAATAATTTTTTTTAACAAATCTGAAACTCATAGGCATAATTTCGCGAACACTTCCAACAAAACAGCTTATTTACTTCTGATTAGCGCGGGAACGAACCACCTATTTGAAAATGCTATCGATAGAGTATAATCGACGATTGTGGTTTTTTGTTTTTTATTTTTTGATGTTGGGTTAACCGGGCTTGAACCCAGGCCCTGCGAAATGGTAACGTGCACTGCTAACCACTGCACCACAGCGGCCGCCACGATAATTCAGTAATCGGTAAACCGATAATAAACTAATTTTACACAAACAAAATACATGGGGAAAAATTACCGAATACCGAAGTACCGAGTACCAAGCTCGGTGTGAAGACCCCTAATAATAGTAAATAAGTTACAACTGGATCAATGCTAACACCACTAAAAATATATATACATATTTTTTTTTGTATAATATGTACATATTTATTTATTGAATCTTTCTTTCGAAACTAACAATAAGTTTTCAAATTTTACAAACTACTATTAAATTTAAAATTTCTGCGGCAATGCTTAGCAATTTTTTATTTTTTCATACATATATATTTATTACAGCTGTTGCGGCTGTCGGAATGGACAAGATTCCGAGCAGCAGGATCGCTGGATATCGTGCTGGGCAGGCGGTCTGAAAGGACGAGTTTCCGAACCGCACTGACACAGGTGTTGGGTAGTCGGTCTGAAAGGACGAGTTCCAGAGCCGAAATTGATATATTGCGGATATCGAAATTTATTATATTGCGCATCATTTGATAATATCGGAGAAATCCTTTCTTTTTAGTCTTCTTGCATATCTCGGGCTAAGAAGATCTCTCGCTAGTCGACTTGGATGGTTNTAAAACTATTAAATCGATTTGTTTTTGTTTTTTTTCCTGTAAAGTTTTTAAAAATGTATTAATCAAGCTCAAATTTCATTAATGTTCATCCTTCGACTCTTAAAAATTTGAAACAAATCAAACACATGAAGTCCGAGCCTGGCTACTTTGGTATGGAGAATAAGCAATATGTTTTCTCTATTTATATTTGGCATATACCTGAACGTATTTGTATGTACTCATGTAAAACACGGTAGTAAAACATTTTGTTTTTAACGCTTTCAATAATTTTTTTTAACAAATCTGAAACTCATAGGCATAATTTCGCGAACACTTCCAACAAAACAGCTTATTTACTTCTGATTAGCGCGGGAACGAACCACCTATTTGAAAATGCTATCGATAGAGTATAATCGACGATTGTGGTTTTTTGTTTTTTATTTTTTGATGTTGGGTTAACCGGGCTTGAACCCAGGCCCTGCGAAATGGTAACGTGCACTGCTAACCACTGCACCACAGCGGCCGCCACGATAATTCAGTAATCGGTAAACCGATAATAAACTAATTTTACACAAACAAAATACATGGGGAAAAATTACCGAATACCGAAGTACCGAGTACCAAGCTCGGTGTGAAGACCCCTAATAATAGTAAATAAGTTACAACTGGATCAATGCTAACACCACTAAAAATATATATACATATTTTTTTTTGTATAATATGTACATATTTATTTATTGAATCTTTCTTTCGAAACTAACAATAAGTTTTCAAATTTTACAAACTACTATTAAATTTAAAATTTCTGCGGCAATGCTTAGCAATTTTTTATTTTTTCATACATATATATTTATTACAGCTGTTGCGGCTGTCGGAATGGACAAGATTCCGAGCAGCAGGATCGCTGGATATCGTGCTGGGCAGGCGGTCTGAAAGGACGAGTTTCCGAACCGCACTGACACAGGTGTTGGGTAGTCGGTCTGAAAGGACGAGTTCCAGAGCCGAAATTGATATATTGCGGATATCGAAATTTATTATATTGCGCATCATTTGATAATATCGGAGAAATCCTTTCTTTTTAGTCTTCTTGCATATCTCGGGCTAAGAAGATCTCTCGCTAGTCGACTTGGATGGTTCATTATCCGTGCTGAGTAATTGGTGCTTAGCTCTCTTATGTCCTCATGCACCGTATTTACATTAAGNTATTAATTGGTGCTTAGCTCTCTTATGTCCTCATGCACCGTATTTACATTAAGATCTTTGTGGATACTCGTATTTTGTATGTACCACGGTGCTCCGCATATGGCGCGTAAGATTTTTGATTGCAGTCTTTGAAGTCTTGATTCCATATGCCCAACATGGTTTAGTCATCATATTAAAAAGCAACATCCCATTGAAGGCTTGCTTGTTTTAGTTTCGCTTGAGAAATTTTGTTTTCTATATGCTTTTTCCAGGTAAGTCTTCTATCTAGTGTCATCCCAAGGTATTTGACACTATCTTTTTGTGGTATAGCCTTGCTGTTTATTTTTAGTGGTGGGCAAGTTTCTTTTTTCAAAGTAAATGTTGTCTGAACACACTTGCTTCGATAACCTTTATGCTCCAAGAACCTAGCCATAGCTCTAACTTTTTCAAATATTCTTGCAGCTTGTAAGAAGCCTCTTTAGGGTCTGAACTATTGCTTAGGATAGCTGTGTCATCAGCAAACGTTGAAATGGTTAGACTATCATCAATTGGCAAATCACGAGTGTATATTACGTACAATATGGGTCCTAGAACACTGCCTTGAGGGACACCTGCATATATTGGGTGACTTTCCGTTCTAAAGGAATTCTGCCTGACTCTGAAGTTTCTCCCCAGCAGAAAGCTTTCCAGAATTGCATCCGTATTTGCAGGGAGTGATCCCTTTAGTTTGTATATAAGGCCATCATGCCAGACTTTGTCAAAAGCTTGCGAGATGTCCAAAAATACACCGGTGCAGTATTGCTTCCCTTCGAATGCTTTTCTAATACAAGAAACAATTCTATGAACTTGTTCTACAGTGCCATGTTTTTAACGAAAACCAAACTGATGTGGGGGTATTATTTGGTTATTTGTTAGTGAATGTTGTATTTTTTTCAAATATTTTGGATAATACAGAAATTAAGCTAATGGGCCAATAAGAATTTAGTACCGCCGGATCTTTGCCTGGCTTTGCACCATAATTATTTCCGAAAGTTTCCATAANATGTTGTATTTTTTTCAAATATTTTGGATAATACAGAAATTAAGCTAATGGGCCAATAAGAATTTAGTACCGTCGGATCTTTGCCTGGCTTTGCACCATAATTATTTCCGAAAGTTTCCATAAGTCGGGGAAGTGCCCCAATTTAAGCATGTTATTAAAAATATGTAACAAAAAATGTACGGCATAGATAATTTTAAATGCTGTCCAGTCCCATCATGTCGAAAGGTTGTCTTCCGTCTTATTCTCTTTATTTGGCGCTGTAACCAACAAAGTACGCCAGTCGTTTCTCTTCTGTGCCAACTGATGCTAATTGGAAATGCCAAGTGAAGCCAAGCCCTTCTCCACCTGAACTTTCCATAGCAGTGGGGGCGTCCCTCTCCCTCTGCTACCACCAGCGGGTTCCGAGTTCAATACTTTCAGAGCTGGAGCGTTGGTGTCCAGTCGAACGACATGACCTAGCCAGCGGAGCCACTGAATTTTAATTCGCTGCACTATTTCTATATCGTTGTAAAGCTCATACAGCTCATCATTCCATCGTCTGCGGTACTCGCCATCGCCAACGCATAAAGGCCCGTATATCTTCCGCACAATCTTTCTCTCGAATACTCCAAGAGCCGCCTCATCGGATGTTGTTATGGCCAGAAGAATGCTTCTGCGCCATATATCAGAACGGGCATGATGAGTCACTTAGAGCCCTTTTCTGAAGTAACCTGTAACTTTAAAGCTCACTTATATTTAAAGGTTGGATTAAAAATAAAGCTATGTCTAAAGTTAAGCATTTCTATTATCGGTTTTCGACGTATTTATGTTTCTTAGTTGTAAACCAATTTAAAACAGATAATAAAATGATTTTCTTTAGATATATTCATAAATTTTAATGCAACCTTTAAATATAAAGTGAGCTTAAAAGTTACACGTTTCTTGATAAAACGGCCCTTATAGTGTCGTTTTCGTCCTTCGAGAGAGGACTTTACTCCTGAATTGCCTTGTCAGTCCATAGTAACACTTGTTGACAAGAGTGATTCTGCGTTGGATTTCCATGCTGACATAATTATCGGTGTTAATGCTGGTTCCCAAGTAAACGAAATTCTCCACTTTCTCAAATTTATATCTGTCAACAGTGACATGGGTGCTAAGGCGCGAAAGTGGTGACTGTTTAGTGTGATGACAGGAGATACTTCGTTTTGTCCTCGTTTACCACCAGACCCATATGTTTCGCTTCCTTATCCAACTTGGAAAAGGTAGAAAAGCCTTCGTGGTTGTTGTTACCGATGATGTCGATGTCATCAGAATAAGCCAGCAATTGTACGCTCTTATAGTAAATCGCTCCTGAGCGGTTCAGTTCTACAGCTCTTATTATCTTTTCCAACATCAGATTAAAGAAGTCACTTGAAAGGGAGTCGCCCTGCCTGAAACCCCGTTTGGTGGCGAACGGCTCGGAGAGGTCTTTCCCAGTTCTGTCATTTTACACAGCTGTATCAGTTTGGCGAGGATGCCAAATTCAGACTTAGCGCCGTAGAGGCAACTCTTTTTAGTGCTGTCGAAAGCGGCTTTAAAGTCGACAAATGCCGTATGGTGAATAGCTGGTCTATGGTGGATTTGCCAGGTCGAAAGCCACACTGATAAGGCCCAATCAGTTCGTTGACGGTACGCTTCAGTCTTTCACACAATACACTCGATAAGACCTTGTAACTTAAGCTTACAAGGCTGACCCCGCGGTAGTTGGCGCGAATAGCGGGGTCGTCTTTCTTGTTGATTGGGCAGAGTACACTTAAATTCCAGTCGTCGGGCATGCGTTCATCTGACTATACTCTGCGTAAGTGTTGATGCATACACCTTATCAACACCTTGCCGCCGCACTTGAATAGCTCAGCTGGCAGGCTGTCGGCTCCAGCAGCTTTCTTGATTTTCAGTCGCGTTATTGCTATTCGTACCTCGTCATAGTCAGGCGGTGGAACATCGACTCCGTCATCATCGATCCCTTCCTTGCCCACCCTTGCACTGAAGTAGCCAAGCACGATTTTGATATCATGGCGGAGGCAGCGCCCGTACGTGGGCTCCAAGCGCATATAGAAGAGATCCTTGGATACGGCGACGGAGTCTCTCTCCTACCACAAATCAAAGACCGCATTTGCGCCCCTTTGTTTGGCAGCTGTAGTATATGTCGCAAGACCCCAGTCATTGCTTACCTTACCCAGTCCAACGCATTTCTTGGATGGCCGTGATGTCAGCTTTTGTCCTTACGAGGACATCAACCAGCCGGGCAGAGGCACCTTCCCCATTAAGGGTCCGGACTTTCCAGGTGCATGCCTTCAAATCGTAGTCCTTTATAGGTTTGCCGTGGTCGTCATCATACGGGGAGGGAGGTCTCATAACAGGGTTTGTTTTTGTTCTTCACTGGAAGGAGTTTTTACCTGGAGAGTCCCAAACCCAGCGCACAACCCACTGCTGTGACGGGGGTGGTTTCGCAACCGAATACACGTTTATATAGCGAGCCGCTTGCTCCAAGACAGACATGCGCTTGCAGCCACATCTACTGGTGAACTGACGCTGCAGACTTCAGTGAGCCCTTAAACCGAATAAGTCGGAGTGGCCCCACCGACGAAAGAGTCGGGATTGAGTATAGCCGTGCAACTGCAATTGCCTACCCAGCACAATGACTCCGTCTATTCAACACTTGACTGTCCATTGTAATTCTTCAATCCTTGAAATAAACTGAATAAAAAAGATAAAGTTAAACTGTACTCACATTTTTGTTGTTGTTTTTCGAGCATATTTGCCAATGTTTTAGTACTTAGGCACGCTTCTAATGCTTTCTTTTTGGTCGTTTTTTCAGCCCTGGCTATTTCATATTTCACCACATTTAAACTCTCTTCCGTTTTGCCGATGAGAGAGAATGTAGCGTGGGCGTATTCGGCCGCAAGCACTGAATCGTTTTTGCACAAGAAGTAAAATTTGATCTTTTTTTGACATGTAACGTATTGCAGTATCACCGAAGGTATACCTTTTATGTATTACAAATGAAGCTGAAGTAGGTGATTTAATAAATTGGTACTAAAAACTGGAAGAGGCTAAAATTTTTACTAAATTTAAAAATACAAGGAAGCTCATTAATTAAAACTCTGATCCCCAGCTTCACCAGCCGGTTTGGCACAAAGTGTCAAAATGGCACTTTTGAAAAATAGTAATATTTCAAAAAAAATTTTGTGAAATCCTTTGCGTGTACTTCTTTTTATCATACAAAATCTTCTTATTTCTAAAGTTTATAAATAGACTACGGTTTTTTATGCAGAAAACGAAGCCTAAAAATATGTACCCCATAATTATAAAGAAAATGTATACAAATTTATTTACTTTGATTATAGTTAAGTGGCTCATATTTTTAGACTTTGTTTTCTGCATAAACATCTGCAGTCTATTTATAACACTGGTTTATTTTATTTTGGAATTGCATCTTTGTTTTAGAAATGTGTTTCTTTTTTCATGCCAAATGGAAAGGATTAAACAGAAAGGCACTTATATTTTTCTGTTTGGCACATTTTGGCACTTTTTTATCTTCAATATGGCGCCTCGTAGCTAAGGATGGTTGGTACCCCTGGTTCCACAGGTTTTAGCCCGAAGAAACTAGAATCTTTATAAGTTTTTCTAGAGAAAATTTGCCAACGTACCTAATTCGCCTAAGTAATTACTTGGCGAAACAAAACTTGATCGAAAAGTAGAAGCTGAACTTCTAATTTTAGATCATTTATTGCTTCAAAATATTTGGTTCTAATAACTATGAGATTCAAATTTCTCATGCCCGGAGTTATGTGTTTTGATGTCCGTAATTTTTGCATAGACCGCTCTAAAATTTGAAATACAGGTCCTAATTTTCGAAAACAAAGATTCAATGTCAAAATAAGAAAAACCAGTTTTATAAACATTAGAAATTAGAAGATTTTCTCTGAGAAAAAGAAGTTCACGCAGAGGATTTCACAAAAATTTATTGAAATATTACTATTTTTCAAAAGTGCCATTTTGACACTTTGTGCCAAATTGAAAAATTAATTGTTATTTGAAGTAAAATAGGACCAAAAATGGCACGGTTTGAGCCAAGTTGGCAGGCCTGTGTGGAACTGTCAAACTACAATTTTACTCTCTCTGTTGAGAGTAACAGGAGAACAGATGCAGAAGTGTACAGGAACGCAAAAACTTACATGAAGAAAAGGTCAACGGATTTTTGTTTGTTGTTATTGTACGGTTATAGCAATTATTCGAAATGAAAAGTTTGCATATAAAAATATTTGCATACGTCTTCAAATACATATATTGCTGTTTGATTCTATTTTATAAAATATACACTTTTAAATAGTTCTAAAATTAAATGGTTTTTAATCACGGTTTTATTTCAAATTATTCAAATGTGCTTTAAAGTTGTTTTTTTTTTTGTCTAGTACAGGAACAGTTATGTTAATACATTCTTTTATTCAGTTAGTTTATTCATACGATAGTACCGTTTGAACTATTCGCTTTAAAATTTTCATTTAATTGCGATCTTTTTCTTCTTTATTGTAACATGTATTACTTTATTTGTGTAATTTTATTTTAATGCACTTTCTTCACTACATTTATGCTTTACATAAATATTAAATGACATCATTTTTTATGTGTATTTCAATTGCATTTTAGCTTTCATAAAATTTTTAACAAATGCGGATACTTGAATGCTTTTCTAAACAAGAAGAAATGTAAACGTGCCTGTCGTTTTACACTTTTTCATACATTTGCCAGAAGAAAAACCTCGTACTTTCTGTTTTTTATGGTTTTATAATAATTGTTATTGTTATGTAAGCCTTTTATAAAATAAATACAAATAAAACCTCGGGCAAAATCTTTTAACTTCTGAGTGGGAGGAGTTGCCTACTTACTCCCTCAAAAGTATTTCTAGTGAGAGAATTGTTTGCGTAATTGTACTGGAACAGACTTAAATATCAGTTACTCTAAACTTAACTTACTTAACACTTCAACTTATCCAGAAGCGTAAAAATGTTTTTGATTTTCCATTTCAGCGATTGTCAGCCGCCTATAAGG
>NW_016168672.1:0-3353 GCF_001687245.7 Rhagoletis zephyria
GAAAAAACAAACACACATAGTTTTTTTCGGGTTGGTTGATTTGATTGTTGGATTTCGAGGATAGCAATTTTCAATTCAATTAAAATTTTACAATAAATTTATTTTTGACAAAAAAAATTGTAGTTTTTTAGATTTGAAAAAAGTTTATTTAAAAAAAAATCGTATTTTTTCGATTTAACCAATTTTGGAAATTTCGTATTTTTTATGAGATTTTGTAATTTTTTTAATAGTTTCGTTGTCAAATTGGGAGCGAAAAATCATAAGTTAAGGGTATGAAAGAGGAAAGAAAGAAAATGCAGAAGAATTAAAAAATGAAATTGAAAAAATTTAGAGATTTAGCGTTTGTTTTCATTTCAATTTGGTTAGGTTTGTTTTGGGGCAACTAACATAATTGTAAAATTTAATCATACAATTACTAAAGCACAGACTAAATAGACTATAGGTTTTATAGAGAGAATCTAAATTAGAAGTTAACGGAAGTAGTTATGAATAACAGGTTTTATGTTTGTATGAAAATATTTATAGTCGAATAGTTAAAGAGTAGTTTTATAGACAAGAAACTACTGGAAAAGAGTTTTGAGTGATTGAGGTAGTGTTGGCTTACAGTGAGCAGAGTAACAACATCTATCATCAAAGAATGACCTTTCTAGTATGTTAATATGTATGTACGGTATAACAACAACCTAGCTAGAAACACTAACTGTTAGGTTTATAAAAAAAAGTATATATTTATTTATGTAGTACATATTATATGTACATTTGTAAACATGTTTGTGTATATAAGTATATGACAATGGTTGGAGTTAAAATATGTATTGTACGATTAAATGTAACTATGTATATATAATATTAATAAATTTACACATATGTATACTCATAGACTATGCAAAAGAAAGCTGCTAGCTAATTAGGTTGTGGGTAACACTGGGAAAAGAGTTTTAAGTTACGTTAACTAAATATATAGTTTTTTCAAATCTAACGTTATATCTAAATTATATTAGCTGAGTCTTTTATCAGTGTAGCATAGGATTTACTTAATAGAAGGTTAAACTTTCTTAAATAATTCACAACTGAACTTCAACTTTTAGTTATGCTATATAAAAAAAAAAACCAATTTTGATCCTATCTATAACCTCAATAACTGCGATAAATACCGAAAGACTGTACTACCACTAACTGACTATCTACCATTTAGTTCACTGCATTTCTTACACTAACAACTACTAACACGATTCAATGCGCACTAACATGATCGCCATGTCATTTTATGTTCTGTTCTGTTTGTCTAATTAATGGCATAAAGTGCAGTGCTGCATTCGTTTTTCTTTTGTGTGTATTCGTACCCTTTAACTGAACTATTTATTTTACTACAAATTTAAGTTCTGTGGTTTTCTTCTGAAAAAAACCCAATTTTTCCAAAAAGTCCATAAGTTTCATTGCAATGGCTTGCTTTGCATAAATGTTCACTGTATTGTTTTTGTTTTTTTGGAAATGTGTTTCATCGCTTTTTAGTAGCTTCAAGTTTCGAGAGAAAGAGAAAGGCATAGAACTTAGAGCGAAGGATTTTTGGATTCCCTAATCGAGCTACGTGTGCGAACTTACCTGTTCCTGCTTTTTTTTGGTGCACAAGCGTTCCACAGGGTGCGTTGAAGAATTATATAAAAGAGAGAGATGAAACAGAAGAAATATAAAGTTAGAAATTTTATATAGATTTTTTTTTTTTTAATAATTTTACTAAACTATTGGCTATGTGTGTGCTTGCTTCTTACTATTTTTTAATTTAATATTTATGTATGTGACAAGGTTCTTCAAAGGAGCACTAATCTAACTAGAAAGGCGTAGTATCGGTCAGTTTTCAACACCACAACACCCTTCAAAGTTTGGTTATTATTATTTTCTTTTTTTCAAACAGAGATGAATTATAGTAGAGAAAGAGAGTATATATATGTAGAAGAGAAGTGTATGGTTAGTGCGTACTACATATTACATGGTGGGAATCATGTTCAAAGTAACCGATGAAATTATTATTCTTTTTCTAATAGTAGCCGGCTCTGGCGGTCAGGATGAAGCTTCTCACAAAAACCAAAGTTGGTTGTTATAAATAGTCACACCCCAAACCAGATTTATTCGGACAACAGACGACCAATGTACAGTGGTTCAAAACTGACATTTAGTGTTCACCTTAATTTTTCACAAAATTTGATTAACTCCCTTTAAATAAAATAATAATAATAGATTGGCGCTTACACATATGCTAGTGTTTGGCCGAGCTTCTCCTCCGACTTGTGGTGTGCGCCTTGATGTTGTCACACAAAGCGGAGGGACCTACAGTTTTACGCCGACTCCGAACGGCGACTGTATTTTTATGAGAAGCTGTTTTTCATGGAAAAAATACACTCGGAGGTTTCGCATTGCCTGTCGGGGGGCGACCGCTGTTAAGAAAAATCCTTTTTCTATATTTTTTTGCGATGTTGCTTTGACCAGGTTTATAAGCTTTCATTAAAAAAATGAATCAAATTGGTTGAAAAGTGAAGGCTCCATTGAATTATGAACAGTAAATCTCAGCTTTGAATCATTGTGCGATGTATTATATGTGTGTAAATGCGTAAGGTGAGTAAGCGAACGAACGTATGTACTAACAAAAAGCGCCAAAGCCTTTTCATAATATCAGTGGATTTTTTCGACTGTTGCGGCGGTGACATGTTGCGACGTCGGCAGATGAGCACCTCATAGTGATACCCCTGCAGAGAGTGAGGTTAGGTTTTACCTAACTTTAGTCTCTTTACGCGAACAGTAGTGCCAACTATTAACTGTATATTTTGTTCGAAAGAAGCTAACTACTTTTGTGGAGAGATGGCCGCGAAAAAATCAGACCTGGATACCTCTGCATTTGCATGGCAACTAGCTTGTAACTAACTTTTGGACATAAAATGTCAATAAAAAAACATTTTTTTAATCTTTTATTTATTTTATATTTTTATTTATTTAATTTAACACTATTGAATATTTGTTTATTTGTTTACATATTCTGCAGAAGGTGGTGGTCCTATATTGGAATTCCGTCAGACATAACATTAAAATGATAATATACAATTTCGAACTTCAGTTTATTTATCCTGAATTCAAAAAATAATTTGTGAAGTGTAGAAAAAAAATTAGTAAAGGTAGTTTTTGTATGCGGATTTTTAATTAGAAACTTGTTAAGAAAACAAACTCCCGATTGCGTTTAAGTTAGTTTTGTTATATCTCATTAAAAGTGATGTATTTATCGAAAGCCAGCCAAAAAGCTAACTATAAGTTGATTATTTTTAACAAATGATAATTTTTCACTGCAGGGACACTACGATGGTGAG
>NW_016168672.1:3368-18836 GCF_001687245.7 Rhagoletis zephyria
GGGGGGGGGGGGGGGGGGGGGGATTTTCGTTAGAAGGCAGTCTCATCACTGCAGCTCTCCTAAAATGTGAGATAACGTCTTGTGAGCTGCCTGATGCCAAGTTCTTAGGAAAAAAAAAGAAGAACAGCGAAAATTTCGCACGCTGGACAGCACGCTATGGCTGGCCGCGTGGGCTGTTGGCCGAATTAGTTAGACAAAAATTATCGCACCGCACTCCTGCTCAACCCGGATAGTGTAAAAATATATAAATCCTTATTGCGCTGGAATGTCTTCAAAGTGAGGATCTAATTGGTAAAATGTAAGCACACCAATTATCCCGAAATACCACTTGTTAAACTGTATAAAATTTTCATTTTTTGTTCGTCTGGGGAACTGATGAAACCAAGTTTTTCCGAAATCCTTAATTATATAAAAAAAAGTAATTTCTCAGTTTTCCCAGGTTGGCGATTTTAAGCTTTTTTTTGGATTTGAAGTTGGTGGTCGCACAGCATTATTTAAAACAGTTAAAAGTAATTTAAATGCAAATATTTATACCAGGGACCAAAAATAGCAATTATGTTTATTAGCTAAACTCGGCGAACTATTTTTTAAGGCCGAAATAAAAGTCCTTTCCTAATAATAAAGAAGGTTGTGCTCATCCAAATTAAACATATTTAATATCGAATGAAAGAGAACTAAAATAGCTTTAAAACTGAAATGTTTAAGCGAGGAAAGCCACCTATTGAAACATATTTCAATAAAAAAATGTTATTTAATTTCCTTAGAACAAACCTTGGTTCAGGTATATGAATTTCTTTTGTATTAAATAAAAAAAGATGTGTATATATATATATATATATATGTAAATAGAGGTGGTAACCTTCGTTCGTTATTTCTGTTTAAAAGCGTTTTCAGCGTTTCTTTCATTTGATGCCACAAAACAAATTTAATTTGGCCAAGCGGTTTATTTATTAGCCGGAATTGACTTTCATTTCAGATTTTAAAATTATTTCACAAAGTTTAACTGTTAACAAAATAACAGTTATTTTCGGTCCCCGATTTATACACCCATAAGGCCTGCCAAAGTGAATTGTCACTTTATTTTTACCAAAAATGGCCGCTAGAATGAGCTTTGATGCAAAAAAACATGTAAGGAACATAAAGGAAATGTGCAAGCAATGTTTCTCAACAGTGTTTTTAAACAATGTTTTTCGTAAAAATAAATTGAAAATTCAGATCCGTTTTTTTCTAAACATAAATTGTGGATTCAGATTCTTCGTACACGAAACCCCCACAGTAAGGTCTTTTGATGGTATAAATATTGGCATTTAAATAAATTTTAAGCAGCATCAAATTGAAAAAGAACGCTTAAAATCGCCAACATGGGTACTTTCGGACATTCAGAAAAACTTGGTTTCATCAATTCCCCAGCCAACTGCGGAATAGTTTTATAGGACCCCATAGTAAGGAAACCTAAGTGTGCGAAATGCGCTTAGAATCACAATAAGCGTTGCCGTTTTCACTCCGGTCGGAGTGTTTCACTTCTTTTTTAGGCCGAACCCTATGTCACTCCCTCTGCAAAAGTACCCCGCTTTTAAGATTAGCAGAACTAAATACATATTTACTATGAATTGAAAATAAATGATCATATACCTACTACGTTTATACGTAAGCTATTTGCAAAAAAATTAAATAAATAATAATACCTAATAAACAGTTAAAAATTCGTATTCAATAAAAGGGCTATAATATGGTCATCGAAAAGGAAGATAAACTTTCTTCTATATAGAATAAATTTCGATCATACTTTGAATGGAGAAAAATGCTCACAACCGTATGAAAAAAAAATATTTAAATTCAGCGTGAATCCCTATCCACATCAAATTTACACGTTATCATACTAAAACTGAATTGGCTATGCAACTGCACACCAGACATTTTTTTTTTAATTCTGACTAAAAAGTTTAAAATTTGTTGATGAATATTCGTTGAACTTTCCTTAGTTTTGCATAAAGTTTGAAACATTGATTTATGTAACTTTTTATAGTATAAACGATATTGTTGTAAAAAAATAACAAAAAAAAAAAATTTAGCTTGCAAAACCTTGTGTATGCATGATAATCAACTTTTGAAAGGAGATTTTCGGATTTTTTTTTTTAATGTAAAGGTCAGATCGAAAAACGGTCTCGCCCAACGTGTTCAGGGACGTTGAAAACATAATATAATATAAAAGGCCACGCTGATCATATTCATACATCGGTTTCCGCTGTGTTACCTACAACTTATTTATATGTGCCTAAAATTATGCCATGATTCTAAACGCTTTAACGAAATTAAACAACTATCGCAGAACATCAGCGGGCGTATTTGCTACTCACAAGCGCCATGAACTTGAACTCCACATGGAAATGGGGCGCCTTTACTGACTGTGAATCACGTCCGTGAGAACTGTAGAAGCCTTAGACATCCAAATAATAAATTGAATCATTGATTATTCTTTGTGTGAAATAGCCAGCAATTGTACTTGGCAACAAACAAACTTATGGCCAACTTTCACACACAAAACAATATTTTATCTCAATCTCGACCGCGTTTGGCGTTCCAGTGTTAAGGTTACAAAGAAAACGAAGCAGCAGTCAAAACAAAAAAAGGAAAAACAGAATGGCAAGGCAAGCAGTCAGCGATGTAGTAACAATAAAGCAGTAAAGTTACAAGATGGGTAATGGTAGGAGTAGAACGGAAATCACAACAACAAAAGTAGCAAATCATGCATTTATAAAAAGCTAAGCGAGCAGCCAGCCAGCAAGGCAGACAGCCAGACGGGCATGGAAAAGACCAATCAGCCAGTCAGCCAGGCGGCCGAGTATGAACTTTGCAGACATACAGGCCTACAGACAGACAGTTAGTCAGTTAGTCAAGCAGTCTGTTAGTGAGGCAGCCGGTTAACACTACTACATACATAGTTAAATATGTATGCCCCCTTAAGCGTCTAGTGTCTTGAGTGTCTAGTGAAACTTGCGGCGTTAGTGGGATGCAGCTTTGTGATTGGACTTTCCGTGAAACACTAAGAAAATGTATGAAAGTTGCAACGCCGTCGGCGCAAGGTAAAGAAGGATATGAGTGTAAGATATTGTTATTGTTGTTGGTGTAGCCACACATGTACGACATGCACATACTTAAGTGCGCTCATACACATCACGCACTTATGTATGTATGTATGTACATGCTTACATAAGAATACTACTTAGTACATATACGTAAGTATCCAAGTACATATATTGTTTGTGGCCTTTCCATGGCTGTTCTTGTCTTTGGCTTGTTGTTATTGCAAAAATATATGTAAGTATGCAAACGTTGCGTAAATCTGTGCGTTCTAGATTCACTTATGTTTTACGAGCACTGTTGCTGCTGCCACTTAAGTTCTCCATGCATGTTGCAGACGACAAACCGGCCGAGAAGTCCATAGTGCGGCGCGGCCAACACCAGAACCACAGCCTACATAAGTAGTATGTATGTATGTCCATACTGAATAGCATATGTGCAGTCTGTCTGTTTGCAAAGTGCGCCAGAGGACCGCTGCTGCTGCTGCTGTTTTGCCGCAAACTTTTTCCCAGGCTCATCAGTTTGGTCCATTTTTTATTGCCACTCGCAATGGTGATTCGTTGCGGATGTTGTGGCGGTTGCTTTGTTTTGGCCGCGAGAGACGAAAGCCAACGCAAAAATAAAAGAACGAAAACAGACAAAATAAAAGCAAAGAACGGATCTTTTGTTGTTATGATGAGATTTTTTCGGTTGCCGCTTATGTATCACTTAGAGGCGTTTTAGAAATTCTACTTATTGAGTTTTGTTGTGTTGTTCATTATTAAGAGTGCACTTTTTCGTTGATGTTGTGGTAAATAGATTGGACCGCCAAAAGGCTGCTGCTACATGTACATACACTTGAATACTCGTGCATATCCGGTCATGTCTTGGCAGCTGGTTTCACGGGCTACGGCAACTATATTTTATGCAACCCGTTGTTATGCAGTAGGATTGGATTTCTTATGTAAACGTTTTTGCACGAAATAATAATTGTGGTTCTATTTTGACTTTATATGAATGCTAGCTCTGAGCTTGGGAGGTCTATATGAAGTAAAAGAGAACTTGGCTTGCCGACCGTCCGAGATGCAGAAATAGGTGGCGGAAATCGACTGAGTTTTATGAACGGTTGAACCGCCTAGTGAGAAGTAAAAGGAGGTACAAGGTTCAGTATCGCAACCAGACAATTTGGATACACAATTGCAACCAATACATATTATCGATTAAAGTACAAAACCTCGTAACAAGATAATACAAAACCTCGTTAGGTTGTATTCATTTTATAGGAGAGATCAAAACTTGTCTTATTTCAAATGGGTTCTCTCTTGCAACCTTAATTATTCCTGCATCTTATATCTATGTATCGACATTTTAGTATAAATGGATAAGGGCTTGATGCCAGGTGCTTCCGGTAAGCAAATATCTTTTTTGACAGAAAAGTCAGTTACGAGGTTTTGCAGAAACACGATACGCGGTTTTGTACTTTAAACGACTTTAACTGTAACTTGCAGCCGAATTACAGAATTCCCAAGTAAACGAAATTCTATACTTTTTCGAAATTATAACTGTCAATAGTGACGTGGGTGCCAAAGCGGGAATGTGCTGACTGATGACAGGAGATACTTCGTCTTGTCCTCGTTTACCAGCAGACCCATTCGCTTTGCTTCCTTATCCAATTTGGAAAAGGCATAACAGACTTCGAGGTTTTTGATACCGATGATGTCATCGGCATAAGCCAGCAATTGCATGCTATTGTAGTGAATTGTTCCTGAGCGGTTCAGTTCTGCAGATCTTATTATCTTCTCCAACACCAGAGTAAAGAAGGCACATGAAAGAGAGTAGCTCTGTCTGAAGCCCCGTTTGGTGGCGAATGGATCGGAGATTCCAATTCTGATGGAGCTGGTGGTATTGCCCAACGTCATTTTACACAGCCGAATCATTTTTGTGGGGATGCCAAAATCAGACATAGCGGCATATAGGCAACTGCTTTTAGTGCTGTCGAAAACGGATTTAAAATCGACAAATAGGTGGCTAGTGTCGATTCTTTTCTCGCGGGTCTTTTCCAAGATTTGGCATATTGTGAATACCTGGTCTATGGTGGATTTTTCAGGCCTAAAGCCACACTGATATGGCCCAATCAGTTTATTGACGGTGGGCTTCTGTCTTTCACACAGTACGCCTCGGCCTCTCTCTTCTTATTGCGGCAAATACGTCTCGCGTCTCAAGGCCCCAGGCATTGCTTGCCTTGCTCCGTCCAACGCATATCTTGGATGGCGGTGATATCAGCTTTTGTTCTTACGAGGACATCAACCAGCCGAACAGAGGCACCTTCCCCATTAAGGGTTCGGACATTCCAGGTGCATGCCCTCAAATTGTAGTCCTTTAAACATTTGCGAGCCGCTTGCTCCAAGACAGACACCCGCTTGCAGCCGCACGTACTGGACGGTGCAGACTTCAGTGAGCCCTTAAACCGAACAAGTCGGAGTGGCCCCACCGAAGCTCTCTCTCTCTCTATCTCTCTTTCTGCCGTGACCCAAGGCTCCACTCGGAGTGGTTACCGCATATCGCACATGACTTGCTCACGTTGCTCAGAGTGCGCAAACGAGGACGCAAGAGTCGGGATTGAGTATAGCCGTGCAAGTGTAACTGCATATACAGCACAACGACTATACTCCATTGCACTCCTTACTGTTAGTAGCGTTATCATGATTTTTGGTTATGGCTTCATTCCAACATAAGCATTTTTACTATATGAAAACTATGTAAAATGAAACCGGTTTATGCGGTTCTTTCTAAATTTCAAAATACGGAACCTTTTTTTTTTTGGAAAAAAGGCGAATAATCGAACACCCTAATGGGCACATTTTGATAACCGAGCTATTTTTTAACTAAAATAAGAATATAAAAATTAAAACAAACTTTCTTTTAAATGAATAATTATTTTTTTTTTTTATTATAACTTTTCTTGTTACTAAAACTAATTTCAAAGTAGTTGGGTCAAAATGACAGCCGTCCATCTTTCAAGGAATGTTGATTTTTCAGTTTGTCTAGTGGTAAAACATGTTTACTGTCATCTCATAGCTATGAGTGGTGGGTATAAAAATCTCTTTTCTTTCAGTCTGTTGATTTTTATTTGTTCTCTTTCTTATTTACTTAACAGCACCTTATCGGATCTTATCAATCATATTTCGCTTCAAAAGAGTTGCTTACATTTCAATTGCTGTCTTATCAGTACTTATCAGCGCTTGCTTTAAACATGTCGATGATATCATGTGTAGAGGAAACGATGCCAAAAAAAAAGGCTAACATAATTTAATTAGCTTATAACTTATTGACGTTGTACTTTTAAATTGCACATTTCTTATCAGCATGAAAACCATTTATTTTTATTGTATTTGTTGTATTCAGGTTTACGTTTTAGGTTATAGGAATATTTGTTGTTGATAACTTCAACTTTGTTAGTATGTAGCAGCTAAGTTAATCATAATTTCAAGCTGAAGTGCCTTTGCGGTCACAAACTAAATTCCACAGCTGAGTATTATTGTGTTCGCAATGCTGTCTTTCTATAATGATTTCTATGACAAATCAAGTTTATCTATATTTGTTTGTTGTATAAATATTCCACACCTTCGTTTGGCGACACTTTAGTGCGAAGATAAGGAATATAGATACAGATATACAGCTACTATGAAATATTCTCCAGTACTTACAAATGAGTATTAAAGTATGCAGTTTTGTTTCCAGCTGTCGCTTACGGTAATTTCCATCAACCACAGTCGCCGTTGCCGCTGCCAACGTCTGCCTATAATTCATTTACTATTTTCTAAGTGCTGACCGCCAAGCAATCTTGTTGTTATTGTTTAATTTTTTACGCTTTATTCTTATTTATTACACTTTTCAAACCACAACATCAGTTGGTCCAAATGTTTATTTGCCAACGCTAATTTTACTCTGATTTTTTCCCATTTCTCCATGTATCTTTTTATGTACCAACTCCAAAAACGGCAACAATAAAGAGACGACATCTCTCCATAGACGCGCGTGCTTTTTTCGTAGTGCAGTTGTTTTCTTAAAACATCAACTATTGTTGTTATTTGTTTTTTTCTGTTATCTTTACTGCTGCGGCGTCGTTGTACATTTGCCAAAAATGCAATAAACAATAAAGCTTTTATGTTCAATTTCCTGAGTGCCCTTTACCTCTGCGTGTCTGCTTTTGAACGTTGCACTCATTTTTATATTTGTTATTGCTGGTATTGTTGCTGCTAATGCTGTTCTTTTGCTGTTTGCATTATTTGAGTACAAAGCAAATTTACTCAATGGCGGAGTCCAGGGTCGAATGCAACGACGTCAACTGCAGCGAGTGGAGCGACGGCGGAAATAGGTTCTTCTCAATGGATAATAATTTATTAGATGACGAGAAAATATATACCTTTTGTGGCACTCAGTGCTGCTGATGTAGTTTGTTATGTTATCAAATGATTGGAATTAAACACATTTCGCACATTTTTCGTTTTATTGAAAAATTTGTTTGATTAATTTTCTTGTATCGCTTTCGTTTTAATCAGCATTAAAACAGCAAAATTGGAAATACTGTATCGCTTTCGTTTTAATCAGCATTAAAACAGCAAAATTGGAAATACTAATTCTTACTGACCACCTTTCTATCTCAACTTTTCACAATTCAACAGTCGCTGTCTCTTTATTTTCTACCGCCCATATTATATATCCTTACTTTTTAAATGACCAAAAGCCTATGTTTAGTTCTTGAAAGGGTACAAATTTTTATTACCAAAAGATTTCGTTCCATTTTCAAATTAACATAAAACTATGTCCAATTTTCAAATGGCATAAAAATCATGTTCAGTTTTGAAATTACCAAAAATTTATTTGAAAATTTTTGAATGTACAATGTATGTCCAAATTTTATGATAACCAAAAATTTATGTACAATTTTTAAATTATGAAAAATCTATGTCCATAACTAGGTATAAAATTTTTAAGTGTCTAAATTTCAAGTTTAATTTTTTTAATTTACCAAAGATTTATTTCCGCTTTGAATTAACATCATTTATGTCTAGCTTATAAATTGCCAAAAATTTATGTCCAGCTTATAAATTACTAACAATTTATCTCCAGCTTTTGAACTGATAAAATTTTATACCCAGCCAAGAATTTATGTTTCAAGCATTCATATGTGGTTATATTGCAGTAAATTCATGGCTTATTAATTGATTAGGATGGATAACCTCAGATTGACCTTACTACCTGAGGACACTGATTTTACATAACAGAAACCATAACAGAGATTTCATATGTAAATATGAAAACTTAAAAGAGAGCAAAGCTTTACTCTGGCAGCCATTACCAAAGAAATCGCGTTAGAAAAACAAAGCTGCGCAAAGACCAACAACGTACAGCGATCAGCAGACGAGAGCACTCAATGGCAGCATAGTTAGCGTCTGCTGTGGACTTCGCTCTCTAAATTGGCAAACTGTCTGACTGTCTGACTCCCTGACCATCCAACGTAGCGTCAAACTCACCGCTTGTCTGTATGATTGTGCTTTGTTATTATTTTCTTAGAGTGTATGTGTGCCCACTTGTATTAGGCTCCAACTTTGGCTCTGATTTCTGTGCTTAGTTTCTTGGTTTTTGGCTACAATTTCGTTCGAATGGCAGACAGTTTTTTTTTTTTTGTTTTTTTTTTGCGCTGCCGAAAGCTACATACACTGTAACCAAAAGCACATGTGAAACCAAATGCAAAAGAAACCAAGAAGCAGGCATTGCTGCTGCCACCAAAGCCACTAGCCAAAGCACTGTTGTGGTCGCTCTTTGCCGCTGCTACGTTGACGTCAATGCGCTTGCCACTGCCGCTGCCACAGCGATGGATGGCTGTGTGGCTGTGCCTTCAAGGCAGTCACACAGCCAACTGGCCATCAGTCGTTCGGTGTTGATTACGCGTGCGGTACGTTGTTTTCTCCAACTTCTAAAAAGTGGCAACTCGTGCTTCGCGAATTCGAAACGCTTTTTAGCGAATAACAGCAAACGAATTGCTGTTGTGTTAGTTAATGATACTTGATATAAAACAAAGCGCTTTCGGAAAACAAAGAAAAATTGCAATTCGTAATTGCCGTTGCTTCCACAAACACTTTTTGTGGCATTGATAACAACAAAAATAAATCCAGCGTCTAAAATAAAGAAGCCTTAAATCAGCGTAACAGTATCGTTGACTTTGACGCTATCGGTGTTGGTGTTTGTTGCTGGCTGGCGCAGATCGTCGCGCGATAAATCAATCAACAGGTGGGTTTTCGGTTGCACCATCCATCCATATGTGCTGGCCACCATACATATGTGCCACTTCTTGATTTATTGCTGCTGTTTTTTTTTTGTTCGTATTTCTTTTTTTTTGCTATCGTTGTACGCGTTTGCGTGCAATTTACGTGGGAAAGTTAGCTTTGGCGAAACTTCCGGCTAAGGCAACCCATTTTTCATTTTGCAGCTGCTTTGTTTGCTTTGTTCGGCGTCGGTTATCGCCGTCGCTTTTATTGTGACCACTAACGTGCCATACGTGTTGATTTATTAAGCGCAGTGCACTCATCGGTTTCATTTCTGGTTCGGCGTTTTGTTGGCTTGCTTGCTTGCCAGCTCTGCAGCTTGGCACTGCCTTTGTTGGTCAAATGTAATTGCAATTTTTCGGCCACCTTTTTTGGCTACGAAAACTAAAGCAGTTCAAAAGCAGACAAAGCAAAGCAGTGCTTTGGACACGGCTGGTAAAGAAATCAAGCGGAGAAAAAAATAAAACAGCAACAACAACAACAGCTATTAAACGAAGAAAATTGAAGAACTGGCTATGCACAGTGGTTCGATGTGAGAGCAAATTATGTATATATGTAAAAACAGATTTATTTATTCTTAATAGGATCCAAATAGCTCCTTCTTCTGTGTTCGATTTTAAAAATATTTCAAGTAATACAATCTTTCTGCAGCTTTCTAAATCAAACGAAAATTTACTTTAGGTGATAATTTATTTCCATTATGGTGGAATCAAAATAGCAATATATATCTATGTTTGAAAACTGGACTACAAAAAATTAAACTAATTTGCATTGTTAGTTTTCAGGAAAATTTTTAGGAATATGATTAAGATTTACCTGTGTTGAACCGATTAGAAAAGCTCCAAAATTTTATTATTTATTTAGATAAAAAAAAATTTATTTTTATAAAAATCTTCAAGCCTAAAAAATTCTTATATCATTGAGATTAAAAAACCTTATAAAATTATTTTATTTATAAAAATAAACTAAATTTTTGGAAGTTATTTTCCAATTAATCCAGTTCACGTAAATCTTAGTATTATTCCGAACACCTTTTCGCGAAATTATGAATTGATGTAATTTCCATTGACTTTGTGCAAATTTGTTCTATAACCCACACTGCATCACCTGGTAAAATATTGTAGATGCAATCCCTACAGTTACGCCAAAAATTTTCTTTAAGTATGTGCATTACAAAAAGTAGTTTGAAAGTAGTAAAAACATAAAATAAAAGAATTCCAAAAATTTTTGAAAAGTAGAAAAAAACGATCTCCTGTAAAATTTGGTTTCTGGTTCATACGATAATCACAAAAGGATATAGAGAACAAACCATTGAGAAATAAAATGCGAGCCCTACTCGTCAAACAGACGTAAGCCAAAATTTTCTTTTTGATACAGAAACGTTCCTGGGGCATCTTAATGCATTTCTGAATAAAAAAAAAAAATAATTTTTTTTTAAATATTGCCTAGGTTTTGTTTTTGGCGGTTAGGGCTTGAAATCTTGACAAGAAACTTAGAAAAAAGTTGATTTCATTGGAAAATACCAAAAAACATTTTGTTCGCTATAAAACGTATTTAAATTTCAACCTTAATTCGAATACCCGTCCGTACCACTAGTACCACTATACGGCCCACAGCCTAACGGTTTATGCTACCGCAACCACTCATGTCTTGCTTGTTAAATTTTTTTCTGAATTTATTTTTCGTTGTAGCTACAACGATTTTTTCAAATGTCTTTGTGTTTTATTGCGTTTTTTATAGTTGTTCTTGTGATTGTTAACCGGTTGCTTATAACGCTCTGTTTCACCGCTTGATTTCTTATAACTAATAACAATAATACAAGTAGTTAACATTTCTATAAAATTTTTATTGTGCATATATGTATGTATTAGAGGTATACGCCGCCGAGCCACGCCGCCGCCGCCGCCGTTTTTTGTCATTTTTCACTCGCCGCCGCCGAGTCATAGAAAAATCGGCGCGGCGGCGGCGGCGGCGGATTAATGTACAAAATTTTCATGATATACTAACACTGAACTATATCGTACAATTGCGTCCAAATTTGTCGTGAGAGGTAGCAATCGACGCGTTTCGATCCTCATAATCATATTCCGATGGTGGAAGGTTAATATTGTTAACTATTTTAAAATTATTAACAAAAAACTTTTTTTTAAAAATGGAATTTAAAAAAATTCCAACTTGAATAAGAGTGGTGAATGGCTGACGCTCACAAAATGATAGGATAAGTTTAGCAGCTTCATGGTTTTCTATGCTCTTTGGTATGTGGCTAATGGCCAGATGCGCCGGCGCTATTTGAGGCGCCGGCGTCGCCGCCGCCGCCGATTATTTCTAACATTGACGACGCCGCCGCCGCAATATCTATCGGCGTAAACCTCTAGTATGTATGTAGTGACTTGTACCTAATCTGTTATTGCTGTTGTTGTTGCGTTGTTATCTCCATTTGGCGCTTTTTGTACGCAACGTTGCACAAAAATACGCCACCACCACCCCCGCCGCCGCCAACGCAACTGAGCGCTTGCGTATCAGCGCAAACATTTAAAATGCGATACCGAAACATTACTTAATAATTGCAGCGTATCTGTGAGATACTTAAAGTGTTGAGTGGTGCGTGGTTTTTAGCAGCGTATTGCAACTATTTAAAATTGGTGATGAGTGGTGCGCAAAAGCGAACGATGTAGTGACGATGGGACGGAAGGACGGACGGACGGACGGACGAGTGGCTGGTAGAAGACCAATTTGACTGCCTTTGTTTAGCAACTGAAAGCGTGTACCTGCGATCACGTGATTTTGCGTTGTAACTGAAATTTCGTTTGGATATGCGTGTCTGTTTAAATTTGGCGCGACTGCTTTGGCGCATGCGCAACTCTTGAATTTTCGCTTTCAATTACAAATTTCATAATCGTTTGTGGCAACTCAGCTGTTACGCTTAAAAAGTTGACAATACTCGGGCAAATTGTTTAACCAAAACTTTACTTAAAAGGCACAGAAATGGTTGGATATGAATGTTTGAAAGTAAATAATGGACAACAAATTTATGTTTCAGTTAAAATCTGACAATTCATTTTTGGTAACTTAAAGGACATAATTTTTGGTTAAATTGGGCATAGGCAATTCAATTCGCTTCTATACTTTTTATTAATATTAACATTACTATAAATGTATGTCCATTTTTTATGGCCAAAAAACTCTTTATCCATTTTTGAATTGGGAAAGATTAATTTCCGGTTTTGAATGCCCAAAAAAATATGCCCAGCTTCCATAAAACACAATATATATATCCGGTTTTTATGCGACCAAAATTAATACCCAGTTTTTGAATAGCCAGAAAATATGTCTAAAAAAATATGTATATTTTAAAATTGCCAAAAATGTATATCCAGTTATTAGAACACCAACAATTTATATTCCGTTTCTTATAACCATAAATGTATATTCTCTCTTTGGTTATCAAATATTTATGTCCAGTTTTTACATGACCACAAACTCATGTTCACTTTTAAATTACCAGTTTTGGCCTGTTTTCGAAATTTCAAATAAGTTCAATTTAAAATTGAAAAAAATTTCTATCCAGAAGGTTAGGTAAGTGAACATAAATTTGCCTCAAAGCTTAAAATTACCGGTACACTTTTAGCACAAATTATCGCCTCGCTTCTAACGATAAAAAAATGTATGTCCAAAATTAAAATTTCAAAAAAATCTTCACATTTTCAATCTAGGCAAAACTTATAAATTACCGAAATAAACATATGTACCGAATTTTAAATAGCCAATAATTTATGTTCGGTATTTATGAACTTATGTACATATCACAGTCGCGAAGTCTGTTCTGCCCTTTCCAAGTTGAATAGGGAAGCAAAGCGAATGGGTCTGCTGGTCAACGAAAACAAGACGGAAGTATCTCCTGTCATCAAGCAAATAGTCAGGTCATTCGCTTCTTGGCACCCACGTCAATGTTGACAGTTATAATTTCGAGAGAGCATTAACACCGATAGTAATGTCAGCATCGAAAGTCAACGCAAAATCACTATTGCCAACAAGTGCTACTTTGAACCGAGTAGGCAATTAAGGAGTAAAGTCCTCTCTCGACGTACAGTGGGATAATCGACCGTGCAAGTGGAGATATCAATTCATACGTACAGTTAATTTAAAATATTTTGATGTATTTGTATAATTAGTACCAAATGAAGTAAAAAAGACAAATCCGAAAATAGTTTAATGGGATTTTTTTTCGTGTAGGTTTTTATGGCGTTACCAAAGAGCGGGAAAAGTTAAAATTTAGTTGTTATTCCCATCTTCATTACTATTTTCATCAACAACATCACCCACATTTTAGGTAATTTTTTATATGACAATGAATACGAATTGTATAAATTTTCTCTTCAACAATTATCTACATGTTTTTGTTAAGCCTAGAAAGTAATTTAGAATATATAACCTTTAATAAAAATAATCATCATCTTCGCTTGCGTCATTGTCATCACTATCAATACCTTCATCATCGCTATAGGGCTGCATAATTAACAACTGTTGTGCTTCTTTCGGCAAATCCTCGATTTTTTTTGGGCTAGTTTTCTCATACTTGATATAACAGGGTCGGAACTAATCAAAAGTCTATTTAATATATCTTCATTTGTCCGTTTTCTCTTGCACGCGCGAGTAACATTTTAGATGACGGCGTATGGTGCTACGGGGCGTATATGTTACGTACGCAACTGCGGTTATACGAGCACGAGTGGTTATTTTTACGTTTTTTAATATATCTTTTTTAAGTTTTCATTTAAATACAATTTCACGATGGAATCTTGTTACTTATACAAACCTGAAGACAGAGCATTTTCAATGTTATGTGTGCCACCATAATCGACCAAATACACGTTTTTGTCGAAAAATTTAACAACTCTTTAGATTTGCCCAAAAACGCACGCTTGTTAGCATGCGAAATCAATGGAAAAGCCCCGNTGTCGAAAAATTTAACAACTCTTTAGATTTGCCCAAAAACGCACGCTTGTTAGCATGCGAAATCAATGGAAAAGCCCCGTTCGCCCCAGTTTTAAGGCAATTCACGCAGTTAGCGAACGCAGAGTCGTGCAGAAGATCTTGACATAATATACATATGTTCATATGTACGTGCATACATATATACACGTACACACACAAACAAATGCATGTAAAATATATGAATTTGCATTTAGCTCGTTAATTAAATTTTCTTCGCCAAGGCAACGCACCAGCAGCAGGTCGTCATCCGGCACTTAGATGGTTAACGAGATATTTAGACTGTGAAGCGTTGTAAGTCAAACGTTGCTACGATATGCATACTTTACGCACACGTACTTACTTTTTGTATGTACATACCTAGTTGTAAGCATTGCAAAAGCTTTTACACATATACATAAATATACATATAAACACCGCCCATTCATTATCAGAAACACCATCTGTGCGAAATGATAGCCCAAGCAGAAGCAGAAGCAGAAGCACAGCTACTGTAGATTGCAGCATGGGCGAGCGCAGCGCCAAAAGGTACTAATAAAAGCACAAGAACAACAACAACAACATAAACAACAACAGTGGCAACAGCTTCATTAGCCAATAATTTTAGCAACGAATGCACAACAGCTTCAGCTACCAAGTGCTTGTTGCATTGCAGAACAGAATAACAAAAACCACAACGACAAAAAATAAACAAAGTATGGAAATTTTATATTAAAAGTCCAAATGTACTCATCGTAAGCGCAGATAACAAAGCGATAAGTAAGAGCGAGCTAATAAAAAGTACGAGCTGCAGCGGCGCAACAACAAGTACAAAAAAAAGAGAAGCATAGCAGTGCGAGATGAGATCCGATTGCCGAAATTAAAAAGAAGACCGCAACTTGAAGGCATTGCAAAGCAAACATACAGGTTTTTGCTACGTTTTTTTTTTTCTTTGGTGATGATTGTTGCTGCGCTTGGTAAACTGCTCGCTGCTAGCAATAGCTGCATATGTATATACATACACACATATGTACATATGTATGTATATTACGTTGGTCCAAAAATGCAGGTGATGAAATAAAGTCGGAATAATTTGGTATTGTTATTG